>NC_134791.1:1812458-1832458 GCF_046742065.1 Oratosquilla oratoria | reverse complement strand
AGAGAAGAGAGGGAGATGAAGGAGAGGAGGGAGGAGAGAGAGAGAGAGAGAGAGAGAGAGAGAGAGAGAGAGAGAGGGGGGGGGGAGAGAGAGAGAGGAGGGAAGGAGAGGGAATAAAGAGAGGAGGGAAGGAGAGGGAACAGAGAGAGGAGGGAAGAAGAGGGAATAGACAGAGGAGGGAGAGAGAGAGAGAGAGAGGAGGGAAGGAGAGGGAATAAAGAGAGGAGGGAAGGAGAGGGAACAGAGAGAGGAGGGAAGAAGAGGGAATAGACAGAGGAGGGAGGGAGAGGGAGGAGAGAGAGGAGGGAGAGAGGAGGGAGAGAGGAAGGGAGAGAGAGGGAGAGAGAGGAAGGAAGGAGAGGAGGGAGAGAGGGAGGAAGGAATAAGAGGTGAGGAGAGGGAGGAAAGAGAGGAGGGAGAGAGAGGAGGGAGGTGTGTGAGATAAGAAAATAAAATATATATTTTTGATAAAAATAACAATAACTATAATAATGATATTGATAATAATAATGATAATAATAATAATGCTGTATTACTTATACAACAATAATAACAGCAATAATTATGATAATAGTAAAAACAATTATACTAATGATAATATTAATAATAATAACAATAATAATGATAATAACAATAAGAATAATAGTAATAATGATATCGATAATAATATTTATAACATGATAATAGTAATAATAATAATATTAGTGATAAAAACAATAATAATAAAATCAATGATATCGATAATAACAATAACAATGATAATAGCAATAACGACAATAACAATAGTACTAACAATAATAGAAAACAAAAACAAAAAAATATAAAACAAGAAAAAGACTGAAGGAAATATTTCAGTACTGAAGGCACGAGTCAGCACGGAAGCACAATTTTGGAAAAAAAAAAAAAAAAAAAAAAAATCTCCCCAAAATCCAGTGGCCCCCTCTCCCCAATTCCCAGAAATAATCACCCCATTTGCACTAAAGCCAATTGTGTTAAGCATAGGACGCTCCCCCACCCCAATGTAGCCCCCCACCCCAAATCCCCCCCAAACTACATTTTCAGAGGCGAAACGGGCCATAACTGAGAATTGAAATAGTTAATCTCGTTCTGTGACTTCGTTTTTGGTTAACAGATAGTTTTGCCAGAAAGCTAGTTAGCCTCGCCCGGGACCGGTTATTGTAACCCTGTAACGTTTCAACTCCGTTACAGCGAATTACGTTACATCGAATCGCGTTAACTGACGCCAGCCTCGTCTGGGAGGTGTTATTGTACCCCTGTAACGTTTCAACCCCGTTACAGAGTCACGTTACTGACGCCCTGTAACGTTGCAGCCCCGTTACAGAATCACGTTACAGCTCTATCGGGTCATGTAACGCCAGCCTCGTCTAGCTGTTATTGTAACCCTGTAACGTTTCAACACCGTTACAGAGTCACGTTACAGGTCTATCGGGTCATGTAACGCCAGCAAGGTCCGGGAGATGTTACTTTACTTCTGTAACGTTTCAACCCGTTACAGGTCTATCGGGTCATGTAACGCCAGCAAGGTGATCGGCTACTGTTACCCTGTAACGTTTCAACTCCGTTACAGCGAATTAAGTGACGGCTCTATCGCGTTAACTGACGCCAGCCTCGTCTGGGTGTTATTATAACCCTGTAACGTTTCAACCCCGTTACAGAGTCACGTTACTGATGCCCTGTAACGTTTCAACACCGTTACAGTCATGCTACATTTCTCAGGTCATGTAACGCCAGCCTCGTCTGGAAGGTGTTACTGTGACCCTGTAACGTTTCAACCCCGTTACATCTCTATCGGGTCTTGTAACGCCACCTTCGTCTGGGAGTTGTTATTGTAACACTGTAACGTTTCAACCCCGTTACAGCGAATCACGTTACTGACGCCAGCCTCGTCTGGGAGTTGTTGCTGTAACCCTGTAACGTTTCAACCCCGTTACAGAGTCACGTTACATCTCTATCAGGTCATGTAACGCCTCTCTCTCCCACTATCCACAGATGAATAAAATCGCCTGACGGCAGTCAAAATAAGTAATACAACATTAGTCCCTGACATACATTACAGTCCTTCCCATTCCTGGATTTTATTAATAAAATCGTCTGGCGACAGAGAGAATAAACATCTTAAAACACCTTCTCTACCAAAGAGTCCTTATTGTTTTTATTCTGGTTGACGCTACACGATTCAGTTCAGTTCTGTAATGTCCCTCTGATGTCAAGGGAATCCATTTCAATTATCCTTTCGGTTCTTCTTAATGAGTTTTGCTCTTAAGCCCCGCCCTCTTCCGTGATTAGACTCCTCCCACCCGTGCCTGATGCCCCCTTCCCGTCCCTAAGCCCCTCCCCCTTCCGTCCCTAAACTCCTCCCCCTCCCGTCCCTAAGCTCTCCCCACTCCCGTCCCTAAACTCCTCCCCATCTTATCCTTAAGCTCCTCCCCTTCCGTTCCTAAGCCCCTCCCGTACCTAAGTCCCTCCCCTTCCGTACCTAAGCCCCCCTCCTCTCGTACCTAGGCCCCTCCCCCACATAAGCCCCTCCCCTTTCCATTTGAAGCTCCATCCATTTAGTTTAAAAATTGGCGTTCCAAGATCCGTAATCATGTTTTCATAGTCAGGAAAGGAGTTTCTCTCTCGATTATCCTTTTAAATTGATCCTTAAACCCCTTTTCCCAGTTAGAAGAGAGTTAAACCAATCAAGATGACTCCCTTGAGCGGAGGAGGAAGCAAACACTTTGGCTCCTCCCCCTTTTCGTCGAGGCCACGCCCACTATGGAAAAACCGCGTTTGAACGTTAGACTTAGTCAATCTTTATTAGGTATGGCACTTAAATCTCTATTCTAACTACCCCCAAGACGATTTCATTCATGTTTAGACTCCTCCCACTTTCGTCAAAGCCCCGCCCCCTAAAAAAAAAAAAAAGTTTGAACTCACCATACGTTTTCCTTGACCCTTTTAACTCTTTCTTCCTTTAATGACTTTGTGGAACTACAAAGGCCAAGGGCTCTGTTGGATGGGGAGGCAGTTACTGACCTCCACATTGAATTAATTACCAAATTACTTTTAGAATCAGGGAAGCGGTCGACATGGTAAAAAGATGAAGTAATTACTGGTTACGGTCTTTAGATTAATTAAGCATTTGAGAAAAAGATGAGTGGAGGATAGGATTCCTTGTACAACCCTTTGAAGACACACACACACACACACACACACACACACACACACACACACACACACACACACACACACATCCGCTAACACAAAGAAACAATGCATGTAAACATACTAAACATGTATATAATGATGAAATGATACGTAGATGATAATAAAGAATAATGAAGTTAACATGTATATTACATACACACACACACACACACACACACACACACACACACACACACACACACACACACACACACACACACACACACATTACTCGTACATACATCCACTAACACAAAGAAACAATGCATATAAACATACTAAACATGTATATAATGATAACATGATATATAGATAATCATAAAGAATAATAAAATTAACATGCATATTACACACACACACACACACACACACACACACACACACACACACACACACACACACACATCCACTAACACAAAGAAACAATGCGTATAAACATAATAAACATGTATACAATGATAAAATAATACATAGATAATCATAAAGAGTAATTTAGTTAACATGCATATTACACACACACACACACACACACACACACACACACACACACACACACACACACACACTACATACATCCATTAACACACAGGAACAACGCGTATAAACATGTATATAATGATAAAATGATACATAGATAATCATAAAGAATAATAAAACTAACATGCATATTACCTACACACACACACACACACACACACACACACACACACACACACACATTACATACATATACAGAGATACAAGACGTATAGATATACATACACATACATATACATGCATATTACACACACACATTACATATATATACAAATACAGAGATACAAGACGTATGAATATACATACACATATATATACATATACACGCACATACTTAAAAAATCAGGGCTCATAATATGAGTCTTTTCATATTATCAATATTCAATATCTAGCAAACATAACATAGTTATCTTTAATTAATCCATCTTCTGCTACTAATCTACATTAATGTTTACTAACAGCCTTAGTAAGCAAATTAAAAAAAATCTAATTGATTTCTTATAAATGATAATGGAAAAATGCCTTTGAGTTTATCAAAGAACTTAATACACCTGACGAATAACATTGAAAATGCTTTTATATAATTAAATACAATCTAATTTAACACAATCTTCAATATAACTGAATATTATTCAATACAGTTCAATATATATTTTCTAAAGTAGTGTTTAATATATAATATTCTTAATATAATATTATTACCTATATACAGTTAAATATATATATTTCAAAGTAATGTTTGATATATAATAATTTTAATATAATATTTTTACCAATATTCTTTTAGGACTGGAACACTGTGGAGATTTCATTTCGTCTTCATTGGAGGCGCGGCCCGTCAACCGGTGCCCGATCTCCGGGACGAGAACTAACAACACTAGATCTTCTTAGACTTTTCGTACGTTTTGTTTTTCAAGCAAGAACTAGTATCCTTTGTCTTTCGCTAGAAGGTTCTGAACCTCTCATCCGTCTCATGTTTTCCCGCGTGTTTATGATTTCGAAAAAAAAAAAATCAAACAAATGAAATATAAATAAAAACACCTTCACTGGCATAATCTTTTTTCTTTTTATGTATATATATATATATATATATATATATATATATATATATATACATATATTTATATATTATATATATATACATATTTTATATTATATATATATATATTATATATGTATATATATATATATATATATATATATATATATATATATATAAAGAAAAATAAACAAATAAAAATTAATGCTGATTTTTTGGGGGGTATTTTCTTAATATTCCAAATATATCAGAATAATGAATAAATATATAATATACCAGACTTCTCCGTTTGTAAAATAAACAAATAAATAAAATATCTAATGATAATAATAAAAGAAAAAATATATAAATCTTTTACATATATGTATCATAATAAACATATAAACAAACCAACAAATAAATCAAATAAAACCTGATCTTTTGGTTGAAAAAAACACGCGTTTGGAGATGCGTAACAACACACAAACACAAAGATCCTCAATCCAAACAAACGCAGTCATACGCTGTGTTGAAATCCATACACGAACGCATGTATGCGTACAAGATTGCAAAGTCATGCATATGATGCAGAGCGCGCATAGGAATATATGCCTTATGCTCTCTTGTCATAAGGGTGCTATTTACATGCAGACCAATGTACAAAAACAAACAAAAAACATGATAGTAGTAGTAGTACGGGGGGTGGTAGTAACAGTAGTAATAGTAGTTGTAGTATAGTACGAGTAGTCACATCCAGGATGACTATCCGTTTCGTATGAGAAGGCAAATACACAAGTCAGTGGTACCAACC
The DNA here is from genome assembly GCF_046742065.1 of Oratosquilla oratoria. Lineage (NCBI taxonomy): Eukaryota > Metazoa > Arthropoda > Malacostraca > Stomatopoda > Squillidae > Oratosquilla > Oratosquilla oratoria. Next base: position 1,826,882 of record NC_134791.1, on the reverse strand, counting down.
GTATTTATTAATTTACTTTTGTTAAAAGAAGACAACCACAAAGCCACGCAGGCTTACCAACTGATACACACAGCGATACCAACTGTGTTCTTTCAAACGCCTTTTTGTGATATTTAAGTTATATTTGTAAATGATTTTTTGTAGTAACTAAGTTATATTTTCTAATGTTCTTTATAAATAATTACGTGGTGTTTTCAAACGTTTATGTTTGCGATATTTACGATACAGCTTCAAACGTTTTTTGCGATTATGTTATATAAAAAAAATCTCGTTACAGTATAATGTCAAACGTTTTTGTGATAATAACGTGGTAATATCAAACGTTTTTCGTGATAATTACGTTGCAATTTTTTATGATTACGTTATAGGTTCAATTTTTTAATAATTACGATATGATTTTTAACGTGTTTGTGTGACATTACGTTGCCATTTCAAACGTTGTGTGACGATTACATTGTAATTTCAAATGTTTCTCGTGTGACCTTTAAGTTGAAATATCAAAGTTTTTCGTTATTAATGCTTTGTATTTTCAAACGTTTTTTTGTGCTACGTTATATCTTCAAACGTTTCTGTGAGAATTAAATTGTCATTTCAAATGTTTATTAATCATTACATGATATTTTGATTTTTTGTGTGATAATTACATTGCAAATTTCAAACGTTTCTGTGTGATAATAACGTTGTATAAAAATACGTTATATTTCTAAACATTTTTGAGATAATTACGTTGTAGTTTCAAACGTTTTTGTGGCAATTATTTTGTCATATCAATTTTTATACGACAATATCTGGTTATTATAACCAAATATATATTAATATAAACGTTCTATCCAATGGATTTCTTAAAAATAAAGAAATAAACAAATAAATAAATGAATAAATAAATAGATAATAAATCAATCAACAAATGAATAAATAAAATATTGTATATCACGTCATTTAATGTTGATTTGTTTATTTTTGTTTTCTCTCTCTAGACTTTGGGTACAATGACTAACGCATGCACACACACACACACACACACACACAAACACACACACACACACACACACACACACAACTCGACGGCCCAGTGGTAGCGTTCGTAACCGCTACTACAGCGGTCCGAGTTCGAATCCCACCCAGGGCTGAAATAATTTCAGTATCGCTGCACTGTGAGCCGTTACTCCAACTCTCGTGGGCGGGGAGTTGTGTGTGTGTGTGTGTGTGTGTGTGTGTGTGTGTGTGTGTGTGTGTGTGTGTGTGTGTGTGTGTGTGTGTGTGTGTGTGTGTGTGTGTGTAAGATCACAGCATTACCCATAGATCTGTCATATATGAGCTCTGATCTCTCTTCCGGGAGGGTAATATCTGTCGATCACGAGCCCAACACGTGACCCAAGACCATGGTGAATCATATTTTGAAGGTATGATAACTAAATATTGAGAGGTAGGGCCCCACGAGTGTTGAGCCTTTCCTGTACATTACTATTAGGTAACTGCAAACACACACACACACACACACACACACACACACACACACACACACACACACACACACACACACACACACACACACACACACACATACACACACACACACACACACACGGGTATAACTTGCATACATAATACTTGTACATATAGGTTCACACATTCCTACAGACATTTAGACATGTTCAAATCTTTTCCCAGTTCACTTTGTCGTTTTCTGCATGTTGAATATTTTTTGTTCTTTCTTGTTCTTTTTTGTTCATATTATAATTCTACCTCTACTCTCATTCCTGATTCAAATTCCTTCAAGTCGACATCCCGCTCTCCGTTTTCTTCCATTCTTCGTTTCCGCCATTTTCTTCCATTTTCTTTCCCCCCCAGAATAGAATTTTCTGTCGAGACAATTTCCTACTCTTTATTTTTTATTTTCGTTTTCCTTTTTTCGTCCTGCCTGGTTCTCTCTCTCTTTCTTTCTCTCTCTTTTTCTTTCTCTCTCTCTCTCTCTCTCTCTCTCTCTTTCGGTCGCTCTTTTTCTTTCTTCCCTCACACCCTTGAAATCTTCCCCCAGTCTTCTCTCTCTCCTCTCTCTTTCTCTCTCTCCCCTCTCTTTCTCTCTCCCCTCTCTCTCTCTCTCTCTCTCTCTCTCTCTCTCTTCATCCTTCTCTCTCCCTTTCTCCATTTCCTCTCTTCCTCCTCCCTCACACCATTTACATTTTTCTCTCTTCTCTCCCTCTCTTCTTCCTCTTCTCTTCGCTCTCTTTTTCCTTCTATACTCCTTCCCCTCCTTACAATCACCTTCCTCTCTTTCTCCTCCTTCCTTCCTCCCTTCCTCTTCTTCCTCCTCCTCCTCCTCCTCTTCCCTTTGCAATATCTGTGTTCTGCCTCTCTTTTGTTACATTGTTATCCTTGTAAAATTGCAATATTTAGTCTTACAACAATTTTCATTTCGTTTCGTTCATGTCATTCAGTAGAAGCCGCGCCCAAACGAACCTTTCTGAGAAATAGTGGCGATACTTATTTTCTCAACTGTACCTCTTTCCCCCCCTTCCTCTCATCTCTTCCTTTTCCCCTCACGGCATTTTCTCTGTCTTCCTCCTCCTCCTCCTCCTCTTCTTCCTCCTTCTTCACTCCTCCTCTTCCATCTCCTCTTCATGATATTCTTCGTGGTTCTTATGAACTTCCTCCCTTTTCTTCCTCCTCTTCCTTATCCTCCTCCTCCTCCTCTTCTTCCTTCTTCTTCACTCCTCCTCTTCCTCTTCTTCCTCCTCCTTCACTCCTCTTCCATCTTCCCTTCATAATATTCTTCGTGGTTCTTATGAACTTCCTCCCTTTTCTTCCTCCTCTTCCTTATCCTCCTCCTCCTCCTCCTCCTCTTCCTCTTCCCCTCTTTTATACCCTCTCTTTCCCTCGCTACGCTGTCATCTTTATCTTCTCCTTCTGCTGTTTCCCCTTTCGCTTCTTTGCCATTTCCCCTCTTCTCCTCTTCTCCACCTCCTCATTCTCTACCTCCTCTCCTATTCTTTCTCCTCTTCCCCTCACTCCAATATCGTCCCCTCTCTTTCCTCTCTCTTCCTTTCCCCTCGTTCTCCTCCCCCAAGCGTCCCCCCTCCTCCCCCTTCCTCGCATCCTCTCTCCTTCCTTACCTCTTCCCCTTCCCTCCTCCTCCTCCTCCTCTTTTTTTCTTCGTCTACATTCTTCATCTACTCGCTCTTCTTTGACTTCTCTCTTTCTATTCCCCCTCCCCTTCTCTTACTCCCCCCTCTCCCCTCTCTACCCTCCCCCCTTCTCCTCCTCGTCCTCTTTTCATTATCATTTTCTCTTATGTCTCTTTCATTTGTCCGTCCTTCACTCTCTCCCACCCTTCTCCCTCTCCCACCCTTCCCCCTCTCCCACCCTTCCCTCTCTCCCACCCTTCCCTCTCTCCCACCCTTCCCCCTCTCCCACCCTTCCCCCTCTCCCACCCTTCCCCCTCTCCCTCCCTTCCCCCTCTCCCACCCTTCCCTCTCTCCCACCCTTCCCTCTCTCCCACCCTTCCCTCTCTCCCACCCTTCCCCCTCTCCCACCCTTCCCTCTCTCCCACCCTTCCCTCTCTCCCACCCTTCCCTCTCTCCCACCCTTCCCTCTCTCCCACCCTTCCCTCTCTCCCACCCTTCCCTCTCTCCCACCCTTCCCCCTCTTCCACCCTTCCATCCCTCCCACCCTTCCATCTCTCCCACCCTTCCTTCTCTCCCACCCTTCACCCTCTCCCCCCCTCCCCTCTCTCCCACCCTTCCCTCTCCCACCCTTCCCTCTCCCACCCTTTCCCCTGTCACAAGATTCCCTCTCTCCCACCCTTCCCCCTCTCTCACCCTTACCCCTCTCCCACCCTTCCCCCTCTCTCCCCCTTCCCCCTGTCTCCCCCACCCGCCCGGTCTCTCCCCCTTTCCCCCCTTCCCATTGTCTCCCCTTCCCCCTCTCCCCCACCCCGACCGTTCTCTCCCCCCTTCCCCCTCTCCTCCCCTATTTTACTTGACGTCACCCCCCACCCCCCTTCCTTTCTTCTTCCTCCTTCCCTTCCGCTAAATCTGATCCTCTCCCCCCTCTCCCCCTCTCCCCCCTTCCCCTCCCCACTTGGGTCCCTACACAGATGCTTTTACATCAAACTATCTTTTTCTTTATTCAATTTATTAATTATATTTTTTCTATACTGATATCGTATCAACATATTGATAACACCATCATTATCTTCACTATCATCCTCAATATCGCTATCATTTTTAAAATATATATTGTTTATATCACAATATGGTTAAATTATATATATATATATATATATATATATATATACATATATATATATATATATATATATATATATATATATATATATATATATATATATATGCAAATAAAATGAAAGGTGATCGAACGTTTTCGTCTATTTAAGACATTTTCAAAGGTCAAATTTTCACCTTTGAAAATATCTTAAATAGACGAAAAAGTTCAGTCACCTTTCATTTTATTTTCCAAGTGGTTTTATTACATAATATAGCATAAGCGATATATATATATATATATATATATATATATATATATATATATATATGTAGTCACCCATAATATAGCAAAAGCGACATATATATATATATATATATATATATATATATGTAGTCACCCATAATATAGCAAAAGCGACATAATATATATAAATATATAATATATATATATACATACACATACATACACACATCCATTATGAATATATTTTGATGAATTATTTAATGTTTGAAGAATTCCACATATTAATGTCATTCAAAATGACCCTCTCAGTGTTTCCCCTCTTCCTTCCTTTCCCTTTTCTTTTCTTTTCCTTTCTTTTCATATTTCTTCGACCTCTTCAGAGACCCACGCACTCCCTTTCTCTCTATCCCATCCTCTCTTTTTATCCCTCTCTCTTTCTCTCTCTATCTCTCCCCTTCTTCCAGTCTTCCGTATACAGTTGTCCGAAAAAGTCATGCAATAAGTTTCAAAAAGGATCGTTCACAGAGATCAACAACAGCCGGCCTTGAGCGAATCTTTTTGAAATTCGTATCAACGTTCTCCTCGTGTATTTTTCCTTGTGTAGTTGCCGTAACAAGTCTGGTCATAAGTTTCAAAATGTTACGTTCATGTCAATCAACAATAGCTGGTCTTGAGTGAGGCTTTTTGAAATGTGAGAGAAAGCACTTAATAACCAGGGTGTAACGAAATGTGTGTATATACATACACACACACACACACACACACACACACACACACACGCACACACACACACACACACACACGCACACATTATATATATATATATATATATATATATATATATATATATATAGTTTTTTTTTTATCTAATCCTATCTTTTGATTACGTAACCGATTCATCTCTGAATAAAATTATCTGTCGGGAATTAAAACGCCTTCGTAAACCTGTTGTTAAACTCGAAGGGATTAATGGATTTGGGCTTAGAATAACAAACACAAAATTTGGGGCGGGGGGGAGGGGTACTTCTTGAGGGTCCCCCCACTCAAAAAAAAAAGAAAAAAAAAAAAAAAAAAAAAAAAAGAAAAAAAAAAAAAAATCCCTCAACCTTTGCCTTTCGGGGATTTAATCCCAACAAATCCCCCGAAGGCTCCGGAGGCGAAGGCTTAAATGTTTGATGGTTTCTCCTCTCTCCGAGATGCCTTCGCCTCCCCCCCTTCTCCCCCCCACCGCCCCCTCTCCCCCTCCCCTCCCCCCCTTCTTCCCCCTTTTTTCGCTTCAAACTTCTGAGATGTCTTTCATTTCGACAGAAACTCCTGCTCACGGTCCGGAGAGCTCCCAGGAAGATGTCAGACCCATCTCCCCTAGTTAGACAGATGCCTTTTAACCCCCCTTGCGTGCCAGGGAGTCCTTTTCCTTCACCAGACCTGCCGTCAAGCGATTTTATTCACTTTGCATCGCCTATCTCTTTCCTAATGAAAGAAGTATATATTTTCCTGCTATAATCCTTACGTACCGGGTGATACGTTTATTTAATTTTTACTGTCGTCAGGCGATTTTATTCAGCTTCTGGATCAGTCAAGCTTCTGATCCCATGTCTTTACAAAAATATATATATATATATATATATATATATATATATATATATGTATATATATATATAATGTATATATATACATTATATATTATATATATAATTTTTTATTTCTATTTTAATGCTCTTTTTTTTTTTTTTATTTTTTCACTTTTTTATCTATCTCTCTCTCTCTCTCTCTCTTTATATATATATATATATTATATATATATATACATATATATATATATATATATTGCTGTCTCACAATTTCGGTTAAACTTGGGACTACGAGGTGACTAGACACGATAGCCATGCAGTTTCTAGACCACATCCCCTTAGTACAGTCACACCTCACACCATCATCCTTGAACTCCCGTAGCCCTCTTCAAGCGGGCTCTACCCCTGGCACCCGAACTTAAAGAAGCCAGGAAACAGTACACGATGACACTTAGGCTCCTCCCCCCTGTTCACACTAGCGGTTGGAACCGCACGGAAACCGCGGCGGTTCCGCAAAGCCAAGGTTATAATCTGTGCGGTTGTGTGTGGACGCCTGTATTGACAGCCACTGTAATTGAACTGCAGTAGTTGCAACCGCGTCGGTTGGAACCGCTAGTGTGAACAGCACCTGCCGCTCTAATAAAATAGAAAGATGTGGAAAGAAGCTCTAGTTGGAATGAGCATAGGATGACGTCATCATCTAGAAACGTCTAGAGTGCCACTCTAGCACTGGCGCTGAGAGGGGGAGGGGGAGGGGAGGGGGTGTAGACCCCCTTTGATGTACACAAGAATTAGCCCCTTTGTAATATGGAAGGTGTTCTTCGGAGGGGGGGAAAGGGGGTATGTAGACGGCGAAAGGGGGGTATCGTATGGGTCGGGGGAGATGGGAAGGTAGGAAAGGGGGAGGGGGTACTTAGACGGCAAGAGGGGGGATCGTATGGGTCGGGGGAGGGGGAGAGGGGAAGAGGGAAAAGGGGGAGGGGGTATTTAGGCGGCAGGAGGGGGATACGGGAGGGGGAGAAGGAAAGGGGGAGGGGATGTGTAGACGGTAAGAGGGGGGATCGTATGGGGCGGGGGAGGAAGAAGGGGAGAGGGGAAGGGGAAAAGGGGGAGGGGGTATGTAGACAGCAGGAGGGGGGGATCGTATGGGGTGGGGGAGGGAGAGGGGAAGGGGGGAAAGGGGAAGGGGGCGATGTTTTTCAGCAGGAGGGGGGATACGGAAGAGGGGAAGGGGGAGAGGGGGAGAAGGAAAGGTGGAAGGAGGGAGAGGGGGAGAAGGAAAGGTGGAAGGAGGGGGAGAAGGAAAGGGGGAGAGGGGGAGAAGAAAAGGGTGAGGGGGGAGAAGAAAAGGAGTGGGATGGGAGTGGGGGGAAGGTCAATGTGGGGAGATTAGATTATGGGGGGAGGGTTTTCTTAGGTAAAGTACTTAAGATCGTGGATTTGATTTTTTTGTTCATTTTTTCATTAATTTATTTGTTATAGAGGAGGAGACTTAAGAACACCGAAGAACAATGAACACGAACCTAAAAAAAAAAAAAAAAAAAAAAAAAAGAAAAAAAAAAAAAAAGAATAATAATAATAATAATAATAATAATAGTAATATTAATGATAATGATAGAATAAGGAAATAAACGAATAAACGAAATAAATAGATGAACACAGTAATTATAAAAGAAGAAACAGACTGACACACGTCACCCTGTACGACAACCCGGACCCAGAGATCAAAGCGTCTTTATCCAGCAGTTCTCTGAAGGTCAAGACTTCAGCCTGAAGCCATGAAGCCCTTGAAGTAAGTCCTGAAGTCTGCCGTCACGTCTTCTTATTCATCTCGGTGACAAAAAAAAAAAAAAAAAAAAAAAAAAAAAAAAAAAAAAAAAAAAAAAAAAAAAAAAAAAAAAAAAAAAAAAAGGGGGGGGGGGGGGGCAAGTGACCCCCCTTCAGTCTTGGGGGACATTTTCTTCTCTTCCACCCACCCACCACTGTCGTCAGATGATTTTATTAACCTCCAAGGCCATCTCATCCCCTTCCTCCTCGTTTTATTCTGTGTCTCTTGTTATCTTTTGTAAATTTAATTTAATGCTTAATGCTCTCCACTAAACTGAATGAATTCATATACTACTACACGTGTACATATACATATTCACAAATATACATATAACTTTACATATAATCACTTCACATACATACATGCACACACACACACACACACACACACACACACACACACACACACAACCTCGTGGCGCAGTGGTTAGAGTTCTCGCCAGCCACTACGGCGGTCCGGGTTCGAATTCCGCCCAGGGCTGAAATCATTTCAGTATTGCTGCGCTGTGAGTCGCTACTCCAACTCTTGTGAGCGGGGAGTTGGGTGTGTGTGTGCATGTAAGGTCACACCATTACCCATAGATCGGTCATATATGAGCTCCGAGCTCTCATCCGAGAGGGTAATACCTGTCAGATCACGAGTCCAACACATGATCCAAGACCATGGCGAATCACACACAAACTCCTTGCCCACCAGAGCTGGAATACCGGCTTGCAGTGCTACACTGCTTTTCACACTTGGTTTAAGATTCAAACTCTAACCACTGAATTATCAACCGAGGCTATTACCACTACACCAGCAAGCTATGTTGACAGAAAACACATACACACACACACACACACACACACACACACACACACACACACACACACACACACACACACACACACACACACACATATACCTCCTTCTCTCACCGTCACCCTACCTATCCCCCCATACAGCCCCCCCCACACATTTATCCCCCCTTTACCCCCAATATCTCCCGTCACCCGTAATCTCCCCCACCTCACCTCATTTCCCCTCTTGACCCCTTCCACCTTCTCCCCTCACCCTCTTCCTCCCCTTGTTTCCCCCCCACCCCTACAAGGCCCTCATGTACTCCTTTTGTCTCCCCCCTCTTCCCCCCTCACTTCCTATACACCCTCCCCCCTTTCCCCCCACCCCTACAAGGCCCTCATGTACTTCTTTTGTCTCCCCCCCTCTTCCCCCTCTCACTTCCTATACATCCTCCCCCCATTCCCCACCCCTTTCCCCCCCTCCTCCCCCGCGGACAAAGTTCCTGTGTTTTGTCCGCCCTTGGGTTCAACAAGACTTGCTCGATGTCGCATCAAAGAAGCTCAACAAAAAAAGAAAAAAAAAAAAGAAAAGAAAAAGAGACTCGGAGAGACTTGGAGAGACTCAGAGAGAATCGGAGAGACTCTGACTCAGAGACTTGGAGAGACTCGGAGAGACACAGACTCAAGAGACTTGGAGAGATCCAGAGAGACTCAGACTCAGAAAGAGACTTGGAGAGACTCAAACCGACTCAGAAAGAGACTTGGAGAGACTCGGAAAGACTCAGACTCAAAAAGAGACTTGGAGAGACTCAGACTCAGAAAGAGACTTAGAGAGACTCTGAGAGACAGACTCAAACAGACTCAGAGACTTGGAGAGACCCAGACTCAGAGACTTGGAGGGACTCGGAAAGACTCAAACAGACTCAGGGAATTGGAGAGACCCAGACTCAGAGACTTGGAGAGACTCGGAGAGACTCAGACTCAGAGACTTGGAGACACACAAAAAGAGACTTGGAGAGACTGAAAAAGAGACTCGGACAACTTGGAGAAACTCAAAAAGAGACTTGGAGAGACTAAAAAAAGAGACTTGGAGAGACCCAAAAAGAGACTAGGAGTGACTCAAAAAGGCTTGGAGACTCAAAAAAGGGACTTGTAGAGACCCAAAAAGAGCTTGGAGCGACTCAAAGAGAGACTTGGAGACAGAAACAGACCAAGAGACTCAGAACCAGACAAGGAGAGGCCCAAAAAGAGGCTAAGAGATACTCAGAGACAAAGAGAGCCACAAAAAGAGACTTGGATACAGACTCAGAAAGAGACAAAGAGACACAAAAAGAGACTTGGAGACAGACAGGCTCAGAAAGAAGCTGAGAGACTTGGGAAGACTCAAAAAGACTAGGAGAGACTCATAAAGAGACTGAGAGACCCAGAAAAATATTAATAAAGATAAACAAACAAATAAACAAAATAAAATCTGTTTGTCTTGGGCTCGGACCGGAGATCGAGTGTCGGCCCTCGGGGTTGCACCTCTGGGTTGAAACTGTGCGTGGAGATGTAGAGAGGTTTGGGTGAAGGGGACCTGATCCTACCCGACGTGTAAGTGCCCGTTATTACAATTGGAAGTAAACAGAATTGTATAATATATTTTTATGAAGTTGGACATTGTTAGGAATACTCATCATTGTCATCATCATCATCGTTATTATCACTGTCATCGTCATCATCATCATCATCATCATCATCACCATCGTCATCATCATCACCATCGTCATCATCAACGTCATCATCATCATTGCCATCGTTATCACCCTCATCATCGTCATATTCATCATTATTAATGTCATCATCTTCATCATTGCTATCGTCATCTTCATCGTTATCATCATCATCATCTTCTTAATCATTATAATGGTCATCTTCATAATCTTCATTATTGCCATTGTCATCATTATCATCATCATCACCATTGTCATTGTCATCACCATTATCATCATCATCAACAACGTCATCATCATCATAATCATCACCGTCATTATCAATGTCATCATCGTCATCATCTTCATCGTTATCATTATCATCAACGTTATCATCATCATCATTGCCATCGTCATCACCATCATCATCATTATCAACGTCATCATCGTCATCTTCATCGTTATCATCATCATCTTCATAATCGTCATCATCTTCATAATATTCATTATTGCCATCATCATCATCACCATCTTCATAATCATTATTATCATCATTTTCATCTTTACGGTCTTCACAATTAGTATCACTCTTACCATCATTGTCTACAAACATTTTATACAGCCAACCCCTACGGACCCAAGTCACGTTTTTTTTTTTTTTTTTTTTTTTTTTTTTTTTTTTAAACCGGAGGCCACTCTTTTTAATATGTTTTCATTTATCTATTATATATTTTTATTTCTATCTAATACTACATCTTTTGTATTATATTCAATTTTATATATTTTTTCTCTATTCTTTATTTTATTTTATATATTTCTTTCTCTCTCTCTCCCCTCTCTTTTTCTCTATCTCCTCTTTCTCTCTTTATCTCTCCCACTCTCTCTCTCACCTCTCTTTTTCTCTCTCTCCTCTCTCTCTTTGTCTCTCCCACTCTCTCTTTCCCCTCTATTTTTCTGTCTCCTCTCTTTGTCTCTCTCACTCTCCCCTCTCTTTTTCTCTATCTCCTCTTTCTCTCTTTGTCTCTCCCACTCTCTCTTTTCGTCTATCACCTCTCTCTCTCTCGGTCTCTCCCCTCTCTTTTTCTCTATCTCCCCACTCTCTCTTTGTCTCTCCAACTCTCCTCTCTCTGTTCCTCCCATTCTCTTTCTCTCTTTGTCTCTCCAACTCCATTTCTCTGTCTCTCTCATTCTCTCTCTCTCCTCTCACATTCTTACTATCACTTTCTCTCTCTCTCTCCAACTCTATCTCTTCCTCTCTCTTTCTCTCTCTCTCTCTCTCTCTAATGTCTTTCCCCTTTATATTCCACTGTCTCTCCCATTCTCTCTACCTCTCCATCTCTCTCTCCAATGTCTCTACCACTCTCTATTTCCAACTCTCCATTGTCTCTCCCACTCTCTCTTTGTCTCTTCAACTCTCTCTTTGTCTCTCCCACTCTCTTTGTCTGATCAACTCTCCATCTCTCTCTTTGTCTCTTCAACTATCTCTCCCACTCTCTCTCTCTTTATCTCTTCAACTCTCTCTCCACTGTCTCTCCATCTCTCTGTCTCTCCATCTCTCTTGTCTCTACAACTCTCTATTCACTGTCTCTCTCTCTCTCTCTCTCTCTCTTTGACGTCAATTTAGGCCTAATTCTATGGTCGTGCAAATGCCATACAAATTATCTTGACGGAGACCCAGCCCACTCTTCTCCAACATTTCTCCAACACAAAAGAGATTGATTTCTCCTCCATCATTATTCTCCATCACGAGAGAGAGATCTTTATCCCCTCTCCACCAAAATCTCCAATTTCTCCCACTTTCTCTCTCTCATTTTCTCCCACTTTCTCTACCACACTGGTTATTTTCTTTCTCTCACTTTCTCTCTCTCTCTTTACCATATTCTCATCTATTTTCTCTTTTTATTGTTATTTTTTCTCTCAGCATATTCTTCTATCATTCCCTTCCTCATTATTTTCCATTTTCTCTTCTCTCTTTCTCTCGCTCTCTTTCTCTTTTTCTCGCCTTATTTCCTCCAACGCATTATTTTCTCATCTTTATTATCTCTCTCTTCCACCCTTTCTCCCAATCTCCTCTTCTCCTCATCTCCCTTCACATTCTCTCTTTAGTCTTTAGTCTCTCTTTTTCACCCTCTCTTTCCTTCTCTTCTTCCCACCTTATTCTCTTCTCCCCTGCTCTTTTCACTCTCTCCCTCCTCTCTCGACACTTTACTCTCTTTTTCACCCTTTCTCTCTTCCTCTTCTCCTCCCCTTCCATCCCTTCACAATTTCTCTTTTTCTCTCTTTCACTCTCTACTCTCTCAACACTCTTTCCTCTCTTCTTCACCCTTTCCTCTTTTCTTGCTTCCCCCTTTTCATACCCCCTTTGTATTTACTCTTTATTCTCTCTACTCTTTCTCTCACACTCTACTCCCTCAATTCTCTTCTCCCCCCTTTCTCTCTTCTTCCTTCCACCCTTGTCATAACCCCTTTGTATTTACTCTTTATTCTCTCTACTCTCTTCCTCTTTACTCTCTCAACATTCTTCACTCTCTTCTTCACCCTCTCTTCTTCCTCCCCCACATTTCATCCCCCATTTATATCTACTCTTTTTTCTCTCTACTCTCACTCTCTTCTCTTTTTCTCTTTACTCTCTTTTTTATCTTTACTTTCTCGACACTTTCCTCTCTTCTTCCTTCCCATCCTTTTCATCCTCCCTTTGTATTTACTCTTTATTCTCTCTACTCTCTTTCTACTCTTTCAACACGCCTCTCTTTTTCTCCCCTTTCATCCCATCTTCAAATTTCTCTTTACTCTCATTCTCTACTCTCTCGACACTCTTTCCTCTCTTCTTCCTTTCTCCCCTTTGTATTTACTCTCTATTCTCTCTACTCTCTTTCTCTCTACTCTTTTGCGAATTGTGCCATTGTTGACTGGAAGCGACGCGGCCTCAATTCTTTCCTCTCTTCTTCCTCCCCTTTTGTATTTACTCTCTTTCTCTTTACTCTCACTCTCTACTCTCTCAACACTCTTTCCTCTCTTCCTCCTACTCTCCTTTCCGTACCCTCTTTATATTTACTCTTTATTCTCTCTATTCTCTTCCTCTTTACTCTCTGCTCTCTTCTTCCTTCCCCCCTTTTCATCCCCCCTTTGTACTTACTCTTTATTCTCTCTACTCTCTTCCTCTACTCTCAACACTTTCTTCTTCACCCCTTTCTCTCTTCTTCCTCCCCACTTTTCATCCTCCCTTTGTATCTACTCTCTCTCTTTAGTTTCTCTCACTCTCTACTCTCTCAACACTCTTTCCTCTCTTCCTCCTTCCCCCCTTTCCTTATCCCCTTGTATTTACTCTTTATTCTCTCTACTCTCTTTCTACTCTCCTCAAAATTATCTTTTTCTCTTTACTCTCTCAACACTCCTCTCCTCTCCTTCCCCCTCTTTTCATACCCCCTTTGTATTCACTCTTTATTCTCTCTACTCTCTTTCTCTCTACTCTTTTGCGACTTGTGCCATTGTTGCTTGGAAGCGACTCGGCCTCAACTTCCGCTCTTGGGAGTCAAAGTTTTCCCCCTTCTTTCCACTTACAAGGTATACTTCCAAAGGGGAGAGGCTACCCCTCCCCTGGGGGGAAAACGGGGGTGGGGAGAATGCGGTGGGGGGAAGCCCTGGGGCGTGGGAAGTTGATTATTGGTCGAGTGTTTTGTTCGGGAGGTTGGTAACACTGGTACAATGTCCGTTGGGGAGGTTGGTAAGCCTGGTATAATGTCCGTTCGGGAGGTTGGTAACCCTGTTACAATGTCCGTTCGGGAGGTTGGTAACCCTGGTACAATGTCTTGGTAGCACATGCTTCCTTCATCCCCATAAAAGTGAAGGCTACCCCTCCCTATTTAGGGGAAAATCATCTAAGATGGGGTAGGGAGGTTGGCAGCCCTGAATGTGGGAAAGTTTATTAGTGGTTCGCAGTTTTGTACGGGAAATTGGTACGACTGCTTCAGATCATGTTGGTGTTAATTTCCATCCCTTTACGGTACATTGGTACCCCTGACTGAGATCACGTTTATATTAATTTCCATCTCTTTACGGAAGATTGGTACCCCTGATTCAGATCA
>NC_134791.1:1799958-1807458 GCF_046742065.1 Oratosquilla oratoria | reverse complement strand
TATATATGTATATATATGTATATATATATATATATATATATACAATATATACATATATGTATATATATGTATATATATATATATATATATATACATATATGTATATATACATATATATATATATATATACTGTATATTGTATATAATTGCCCATTTTTTCCAAAAGATGATAAACCAGTTGGTATCTTGTTGATGTTTTCAATAAAAAAAATCCTTAAAAGACAGAAACAAATAAATAAATGACTAATGAGTAAAAATTGAGAAAAAATACATCTCTAGTAATTTATGTTTATATCTTTATTTTATCTATTCATTTGCTCAAATCTTTTTTATCTATTTACCTCTTTATTTTATCTATTTGTTTATCTCTCTATTTGATTTATGTATCTTTTTATCTAATTAATTTATTTATCTTTGTTTTTTGTTTTGTTTTCTCTTTTTGATTCAATACAGTTCAATATTTTATCTATTTGTTTGCTTATCTCTTTTTTATCTACTTATCTCTTTATCTTATCTATTTCTTTATTTGATTTTTTTTATTTAATTACTTTTTTTTTTTTTTTTTTTTTTAATTCAATACAGCAGGAATCCTCCTGGATTCCTCAGGAGGGGGGGAGGGGGGGAATGGGGGTGGGAATGACTGTGAGGGGGGAAGGGAGGGAAGGTCAGTGCCCTAAGATGGGTTTCTTAACATGTACGCCACAGTACTCTTAGGGGACAGCGTGTAGGGGTGTAGCCATTCCATAAACGCGGCAATTACAAGTAAATGTCCACGACTTTACTTATTTTGTATTACTATTTATTTATTTTTATTTACCATTACATTTTAACTTAGCAATTTTTACTCATTATTTTTTATTCTAATTTTATTTCAAAAAATTTTTTTTGCTATTTTAATCTTAATTATTTTCTTTTATATTTTTTCTTTTTATTTTATTTTCTATTTTAATTTTAATTATTTTCTTTTCTTTATTTATTTTTTCTTTATCTTATTTTATTTTTTTCTTAATTTTAGTTATTTTCTTTTATTTATTGATTAATTCTTTCTTTATTTTATTTTTTTTTCTGCAGAAACTATGTGCTTCTTCGTCATCTTCACTGTAACAAAAATAATTACTTAAATCACCATCTCTTTATTAATTACTAATAACTTAGATGAGCATTTACGACCGGCCCTTTGGTTTTCGTCATGTGTTCTGAAAAATCAGAGACTTCGGTCAAAATTCTTTTCTTTCGTTCACTGACCCTGAGCGACTATGAAGAAATTCGAATTAATTTGGAATATACTAACCCATCTAATAATTACCTCATTTATATATTCTTACTGTAGGTATTAATAAATACTGTATATATATATATATATACATATATATATACATATATATATACATATATATATATATACATATATATATATATATATATACATATATATATATATATATATATATTTATATATATATATATATATATATATATATATATGAAAGAATCCCACTGTCAGAGAAAGTAAACAGATGAAGAATAGAATTAACTGTATATTTCGACCCCTCTCTGTGATCCTCTTCAGCAGATAGTTAAAAGGTGTACAAGTAAGAGTTATATAGTGACTGCTTTCTTCCAGGCCATCTACATTGGGTAAAAGTTTTTTAATTGCTAATATTGTTAAACAAGCTGATGACCATTGAACACAGAGAAGGCCGGCCAGGAAAGAAAAAAAAAAAGTGAGCTGTCAGCTGTCGATTTCGCTCGATACTAGCCAGGACAAAATCTGTAAAGGGTGTCGTCAGCAACGGTCATTCCTCGTTTGTTGCCGTAAATCTCCTAAGGTGAATAAAATCGTCTGGGGCTCGGCAGAATGAAATATAAAAAGAGTGCCAACAAGCTGAGATGAGGAAGAATGGATAGGCGTAGATAAAAAATAAAATAAATAAATGAATAAAATGAAATAATAATAATGATAAAAGATAAAGAAAAACAACAAGAAATAGTAAACATTTAAATAAAAATTAAATAACATACAAAAAAAATAAAATAAAATTTTAACGAAAGATAAAATCAATGAATAAAAAAAAAATCAAATCAAATAATTAATAGAAAAGATAAAATAAAACAGAATAACAAAAGTTAATTTAAAAGTTCCCCGTGACGGCTCACTTAAGAACATAAGAATGGAAGAGACTGCAAGAGATCATAGGGCCTACACAATGCAGTTCCCTGTCCCTCATCACCTATCATCTCCATCCATAAAGTTAATCTCCTTTTAAAACAACCAATGGTTTTAGAGCTCATTAAACGGCTATTAAGTCTATTCTATTCGTTGACCACTCTACTGGTAAACCAATCCATTTCCTTCTTAAACCTAAATTCGTCCAATTTGGGCTTGGTTTCCATGATGATAAAGGCAAGCTCGATCACAGAGGCGTCAAAAAAAAAAAAAAAAAAAAAAAAAATCTCTGGCGGAGGTTTGCGCACTCCGAGTCCCTCTGAAGGGGAGGGGGTCATTACAAGACTCGAACCGGGTCGCCAATGATGGATAGCGGGGAACCTTGCGAAGGCTCAAGTCGATCTGAGGGAGATGAGATGGCGAAAGAATTTCTGCGGGGTTTGTTCACACTGATGACAATGTTAGAAAAAAAATAATAATAATAATAAATAAACAAATAAAAAATAAATAAATGAAAAATAAAACAAATACATAAAAATAAATATATAAATAAAAAAAAATGAGGAACAGTGTGGGTTTAGGATAGGTAGGGGTTGCGTGGATCCGATTTTTGTGATAAATCAGAAATGAGAGAAAACTTTAGCAAAAGGTAGGGATTTTTTAGGGGCCTTTATGTATTTGGAAAAGGTTTATGACAGGGTAGACAGGAAGGCACTGTGGGAAGTTCTGTGGATATATGGGATTGGGGGAACGCTGTTAAGGTCATTCAAGAGTTTTTACGAGAGTAGTATAGCCTGTGTTAGAATTGGAAATGGAGAGAGCGAGTGGTTCGAGGTAAAGGTGGGACTGCGTTAGGGATGTGTCATGTCGCCGTGGCTGTCCAATGTGTACATGGATGAGGCGGTGCGGGAGGTAAAGGAGAGGATAATGGGCAGGGGACTGGAGATGGTTAAAGAAAACGGAGAAAAGTGGGCGGTGAGCCAGATGTTGTTTGCGGACGACACTGCGTTTGTTGCAGGGTCAGAGAAGGGGTTAAGAAGTTGGTGACGGAGTTCGGGAAGGTATGCGATAGGAGAAAGTTGAAGTAAATGTGGGTAAATGATGAGATGTACAACGGGAGAAGGTGGCAGCGAGTTGGAAGTAAATCTTAAAGGAGAGAGGCTGGAGGACGTGGATAGGTTCAGGTATTTGGGGCCGCATGTGGCAGGAAAGGGAGGAGTAGAGGTGGAGGTAGAATGTAGATTGAGAGAAGCAAGTAAATGCCTTGGGGGATTAGAAAGTGTAATGAGAAATAGACATTTGGGAATGGATGCTAAGAGGAGATTGTATGAAAAAGTGATTGTGCCGACAGCATTGTATGGGGCAGAAACATGGAACATAAAAGAGGAAGAGTTTAAATGTGTTTGAGATGAAATTCCTGAGAAGTATGGTAGGGGTTACTAGGTTGGATAGAGTGAGAAACGAGGAGGTGAGGAGGAGAGCGGGGGCGGAGAGGGAGTTGGAAAATAGGACTGATGAAAGAGTATTGGGATGGTTTGGACACATGGAAAGAATGAGTGAAGATTAGTAAAAGAAGTGTGGAAGGCAGAGGTGGAAGGAGTGAACATGAGGGGGCGACCAAGGATGAGATGGATGGATGGGGTAAAAGGGGCATTGGGAAAGAGGAGAATGTCTGTGGAGGAAGGTAGGGAGAAGACAGAAGATAGGGGTGAGTGGAGAATGGTTGTGTATGGATGATGTAATGCATGGAAGGGAGCGGGTGGGGGATGAGGGGGTGAGGGAGTAAGTGTGAATGATATTTTGACGCCCCCCCCCCGGGATTTCTCCCCGTCTCCTCTTTTTCTACATGAGGGGACGGAGAGGGGGGAAGGCCACCGATTAAATGAAGCGGCCTTGCTGTGGATATGCTGTGTCTTGCTACATTGCTTCTGACCCAGGGTAGTGGGCGGGATACAGGGATGACCCGTCATCCATGAGGAGCTAAGATGAGAGGGGGGAAGGTTGGTGGGAGTGGAATGGGTGGGAGTGGGTGCCTGCCTTTGACTTGGCTACCTCCCTTGTAAGGGGGAAAAAGCTCTTGGTATGTAGATAATTATTATCATTATTACTATTGTTCTTACTATTATCATTAATATTATTATCACTAGTGTCATTATTATTATATCATTATTACTATTATTATATTATCATTATTATTATTACTATTATCATCATTATATTATTTTTTTTTTTCATTTATTTTTTATTTTTTTGATAGGGGAATGGTTCCGTCCTTCCCCAGATATTTTTGTCTAGTTTTGTCTAGTTAGATGTTTGTGTATACGATATAGGCGCCTCGCTCTTCTATCTTCTTTAACATCTGTCTGGACCAATGGTCTCCTACCTCTTCCTCCTCTTCCTCCTCCTCCTCCTCCTACCTCCTCCTCCACCACCACAGCTACTACAACCACTCTCCTATCTCCTCCTCCTCTTCTTGCTCCTCCTTCTCTTCTTGCTTCTCCTCCTCTTCCTCTTCTTCCTCCTCTTCCTCCACCACCACCACAACTACTATAACCACTCTGTTACCCCCCTCCTCTTCCTCCTCCTCCTCTTTTTCCTCCACCACAACTACTACAACCACTCTGTTACCTCCTACTCCTCCTCCTCATCCTCCTCTTTTTCCTCCACCACCACCACAACTACTACCTCCTCCTCTTTCTCTTCGTCCTCCTCTTCGTCCACCACTACCACAACCACTAACCACAACAACTACAACCACTCTGTTACCTCCTCCTCTTTCTCCTCCTCCTCCTCCTCCTCCTCTTCTTCCTCCATCTCCTCCTCCTTTTCCTCTTCCAACTCTTCTCCTCCTGCTTCGTTTAATCTAATTTCTCCTTCTCCAACTCCTCCTCCTTCATAATGCTTTGTATGTCTAAACTTTCTCTCTTATCCTCTCTCTCTCTCTCTCTCTCTCTCTCACACACACACACACACTCCCCCATTTTCCACTTTATCTCCTCTCTTCTTCTCTTTGTTCTCTTCCACCTTCTCCTCCTCCTCTTCCTCCCCTCTCTGTCTCTTCCTCTCCCTCCCCCCCATCTTAGTGCTGGTCGGATGGGGGGTGGGGGGTCATCTTGATTAACTCTTCAGAGACTTTATTCTTTCTAAAGTCAGACGATTTAATTCAGTAGAGGGTAGCCCCAAGAAAGAGAGAGAGAGAGAGAGAGAGAGAGAGAGAGAGAGAGAGAGAGGAGTTTGTACACTTTTGACTTCCCTCACGGTCTTCCTCCCTCCTCCTCCTCCCTCCTCCTCCCCCTCCTCCTCCTCCTCCTCCTCCTCCCTCCTCCTCCTCCTCCTCCCTCCTCCTCCTCCTCCTCCTCCTCCTCCTCCCTCCTCCTCCTCCTCCTCCTCCTCCTCCTCCTCCCTCCTCCTCCAATCTTCCTCCAAGGCTCCAAGACCTCTTTTATCTCAAATTCGCCCTCATTAAATATACGGCAGTTTGCTTTGCTTTGGGACTTCACAAGTGACCGAAATCAAATTAGCCTAATTCATTAAAAAAGATGAAGAAAAAAAATATCCCAATTGTTTCAACTCCTAAAGAATTATTGTAGTGGTTTGGTTCTTCGCCACCTTCTTCGGACAAAAAAAAAAATTATTCTGGCTGGTTAGGGATGGGTCCCACGCCATGAGTCGCTTAGCCGTCGCCACCTCTGCCCTACGTGTTCGGGCAGCCAGGGCAGTTGAGAGTCATTAGTACATAAGAATGAAGGAGACTGTAAGAGACCATAGGGCCTACACTAGGTAGTTACATGTCCATTACTACCTGTCATCCCCATCCATAAAGTTGTCTAACCGTTTCTTAAAACAACCGATAGTTTCAGCGCTCTCTACGTGGTTACAAAGTCTATTCCATTCGTTGACCACTCCACTGGTAAACCAGTTCTTGCCTATTTGATCTTGAATTTAAATTTATCCAGTTTAAATCCATTACTGCGAGTCCTGCAATGTTGTCTTAATATGATGACCTTGCCTGCATCACTTGTTAAAACCTTTGATCCACTTGAACACCTCTATTAGATCACCCCGCACTCTGCGTCTTTCTAGAGAGTATAAGTTAAGGTGCCTAAGCCTCTCTTCGTAAGGTCAATTTCTGAGCCCATTTTGGTCATTCTCCTCTGTACTGATTCTAGTGAATTGATGTCCATTCTGTAGGACGGAGACCAAAACTGTACCGCATAGTCAAGGATGGGTCTAACTAACGCTAAATAGAGTTTGATAATTACCTCTGCACTTCTATTCGTAACCGTCCTAGCAATGAAACCTAATGCTCTATTAGATCTTATTATAGAAATTGTTATATCTATATGGGAGTACACACACACACACACACACACACACACACACACACACACACACACACACACACACACATGACGCAGTGGTAGAGTTCCCACCGCCACAACGGAGGTCCGGGTTCGAATCCCTTCGCTATGATGCGAGTCGTTACTCCAACTCTTGTGGGCGGGGAGATGGCTGTGTGTGTGTGTGTTTGTGTGTGTGTGTGTGTGTGTGTGTGTGTGTGTGTGTGTGTGTGTGTGTGTGTGTGTGTGTGTGTGTGTCAGATCACAACATTACCCATAGATCGGTCATAAATGAGCTCTGAGCTCTCTTTCGGGAGGGAAACAGCTGTCGATCACGCGCCCAACACGTGATCCAAGACCATGGCGAATCACACACACACTCCTCCTCCCCACTCCTACTCCCCTCCTCCTTATTTTACCCTCTTCTCCCTTCCCCCCTTCATTCCTCTCTCTCTCTCTCTCTCTCTCTCTCTCTCTCTCTCCCTCCCATTCCCCCTTCTCCTCCACCACTTCTCCTTCCCCTCCCCTCTCTACGACATCCTATCCTTCCCCCTCTCCCTCTTCCCCCGTTCTCCCCTCTCCCCTGCTCTCCCTCTCCCCTACCGCTCTTCCCCTCCCCCTCCTCTCCCCTCTCCCCCTCCCCCGACGCTCTCCCCTCCCCCTCTCCCCCGCTCTCCCCCGGTACAGCATCTGTTGCAGATCTCCCCTCACCCCCTCTCTCCCCCCCTCTCCCCCCTCCCCCGCTCTCTCCCCTCACCCCCGCTCTCTCCCCCTCCCCCGCTCTCTCCCCCTCCCCCGCTCTCTCCCCCTCCCCCGCTCTCTCCCCCTCTCCCCCGCTCTCTCCTCTCCCCCTCTCTCTCTCCCTCCCCCGCTCTCCCCCCTCCCCCGCTCTCCCCTCTCCCCCTCTCCCGCTCTCCCCCGGTACAACATCTGACGCAGATCTCCACGACGCTGCCCGGGTGGGTGGCTGTACGGAGACCATGGCAGAGGACA
>NC_134791.1:1772458-1789958 GCF_046742065.1 Oratosquilla oratoria | reverse complement strand
AAATTTATTAATCATATGTGAAATGAAAGAAAAAGGAGACGAAGAAGAAGAAAAAGAAGAAAGAGAGGAGGAAGAAGGAGAGGAAGGAGAAAGGAAGAGGGGGAGAAGGAGAGGAAAAAGGAGAAGATGAAGAGGGAGAGGAAAGAGAAGAAGACACAGTAGAGAAAGAAGGAGGAGGAGGAGGAGAGGAGGAAGAAGAAAAGGAAAAGAGAAGAGGAAATGAAGAAAAAAGAAAGAGAGAAAAGAAGAGGAAAAAATAGAAAAGAAGAAAAAGAGAAGAAAAGAAAAAGAGAAGAGGAAAAGAAAAAAAAGAGGAAAAGAAGAAAAAGAGAAGAGGAAAAGAAGAAAAAGAGAAGAGGAAAAGAAGAAAAAGACGAGGAAAAGAGAAGACGAAAAGAAGAAAAAAGAGAAGAGGAAAAGAAGAAAAACAAGAAAAAAGAAAAAGAAGAGCAAGAGGAAAAGAAGAGAAAGAAGAAAAGAGGAAAAGAAGAAAAGAGGAAAAGAAGAGGAAGAGGAAAAAAGAAGAGGAAAAGAAGAAGAGGAAAGGAGAAAGAAAAAAAAAAGAAGAGGAAGAAGAGGAAAAGAAAAAAGAAGAGGAAGAAGAGGGAAAGAAAAAAGTAGAGGAAGAAGAGAAAAAGAAAAAGAAGAGGAAGAAGAGGAAAAGAAGAAGAGGAAAGGAAAAAGAAGAAAAAGAAGAAAAAAGAAGAGGAAGAAGAGGCAGAAGACAGAGAAGAAGACGAGGACTAAAATGATTCGCTATTGGCCGTGTATGACAACTGAAATAAAGCTGAATTTGAATATCCAGAAAGGTCGACACCGAAAGCATCCAAATACATTGCCTTTTGGAAACGCGTTGTTATTTTTCGTACCTAGTCTTCGGCCTCGCATAGCCACGTCCAATTTTTTTTTCATACCTAACCCTCCGCCTCCTACGAATATGGACGTCAAATTCTTCGCCTTTTGATGTTATTTTTATTTTTCTTTCCGCGTCCTTCGCTGGTTCAATATAGAGATCATAGAGGTAAAAAGAAAAAAGACAAAAGGAAAAATAACAGAGGCCTGGCGAGAGAGAGAGAGAGAGAGAGAGAGAGAGAGAGAGAGAGAGAGAGAGAGAGAGAGAGAGAGAGAGAGAGAGGGGGGGGGAGGGAGAGAGAGAGAGAGAATATGGAACAGACTCCACTTATTTATCAGTACTCAATGATGCTACGAAGATAATTTAACTTTTTTTTTTATGGCCAAGATGGCGCGTGCTGATTTTGTAAGCACGGTTTCACATACATACATACATAAATACATTATAACCATATACACAGAAGACACTATAACACAGACACACATACGTGTATATATATATATATATACAGTACAAATAAAACATACATACATACACACACACACACACACGTGTATATATATATATATATATATATGTATATATATATATATATATATAAAACATACATATGCACACACACGCATATATATATATATATATATATATATATATATATATATATATATGTGTGTGTGTGTGTGTGTGTGTGTGTGTGTGTGTGTGTGTGTGTTGTCGAAATACGCAGCCAAAACTAAACACAAGTCATTCCACCCTGCAGCTTGGCCAAGTTCCCCCCCTTCCCCCTCCCCCTCTTCCGCCCCCCCCCTTCCCCCCATGAGGGATGTCGGTCTGGCATTCAGACAAATGTACACAAACCAATACAAAGCGGAAAAGGTGCTAAATCCACGAGTACGCACACACAAACACACATACATGCATACCTAGACATGCATACGTACATACATAGACACGCACACACACACACACATACATAAACATACATATGTATATACACAGACACACACACACACACATATATACATACATACGTACATACACACACAAACATACATACATACATACATACATACATACATACATAGACACACACACACATACATAAACAAACGTACATACATAGAGATACACATAAACATACATATGTACATACACAGACACACACACACATACATATACATACGTACATACATAGACACACACACACACAAACATGCATACGTATATACATAGACACACACATACATAAACATACATACGTACATACATAGACACACACATAGATACGTCATACATAAACATGTACACACGCACGCACACACATACATACATAAATATACATACATACATACATAGACACGTAAACACACACACATAAACATACATGCGTACATACACACACAAACATTATTGGTGAATATAAAAGTATATTTTTGCATGGACGAAGATAAATAAAAAAAAAAAAAAAATCTGATCCGGCTTACAATATGCAGCGATGACGTGAGTTCTGCATGAAGAGGAAATAAACAAAATTGTGATAAAAGAGGAAAAAGAGAGAAAAGAGAAAGAAAGAGGAAAGAGAAAAGACGAAAAAGAGATGAACAAGAAAAAAAGAGAAGAGAGTAAGAGGAGAAAAAGAGAACAAAACAAAGAAGGAAAAGAGCGATGCCAAAAAGAAAAAGAAAAGAAAATAGGAGAAAGAAGGAAAGAATAAAAATGGAAAGAAAAAGAAAAGAAAAAATAGAAAGAAAAAAAGGAAAAAGAAAAAGGGAAAAGGAAAAAGAAAAAAGAAAGAAGAAGAAGAAGAAGAAGCAGAAGAAGAAGACGAAGAAGCTGAAGAAGAAGGAGAAGGAGAAGACGAAGAAGAAGAAGACGAAGAAGAAGAAGAAGACGGAGGAGAAGAAGAAGAAGAAGCAGAAGAAGAAGAAGAATGAGAAGAAGAAGACGAAGAAGAGCAGAAGACGAAGAAGAAGCAGAAGAAGAAGAAGAAGAAGAAGAAGAAGAAGAGGAAGAAGAAGAAGAAGAAGAAGAAGAAGAAGAAGAAAGGGAGCACACAAATTAATCATAGAACGTCCCAACAGCTCAAAGCCCCCTCAGGACCTTCCATCACTGAAGGAAAGACAGGAAAGAGGAGACTTATTACAACGTTCAGACAACCAATTGTCATGGGGAGGAATCTAAAGAAGGTCTAGAAAGTTTTCTATACATAGGAATCAAAGTCTAGAATAGCTCAGAAGTTTATACAATCAAAATTAAACCCAATTAGGCAAATACACTGGGATGGCAAACTTACCAGTGCTGCAATGTGAGCCGGTACCCCAACTCTGGTGGGCAATGAATTTTGTGTGTGTGTGTGTGTGTTAGGTCACAGCATTAACCACAGATCCGTCAATACATATGAGCTGAGCTCTCATCCGGAAGGGTAATAGCTGTTGGCCACGGGACCAGCACATGAACCAAGACCGTAGGGATTCACACACATATACACACACACACACGCACTGGTACACACGACTTCTAGATACATGGCAACTTCCGATACACATACACACACACACACACACATATACATACACACATGACTCGATACCGCGGTGGTAGCGATCGCGGCCGTCACTGCAACGGTTCAGGTTCGAATCCCGCCCAGGGTTGGGTGTGTGTGTGTGTGTGTGTGTGCGTGTAAGGTCAGCATTACCCACAGATCGTCATACACGAACTCCCGAGCTCTCATCCGGGAGGGTAATAGCTGTCGTCACGAGTCCAACACGTGGTCCAAGACCATGGTGAATCACACACACACACACACACACACACACACACACACACACACACACACACACACACACACACACACACACACACATGCACACACACACTCTCACGAGCGCGCGCCGGGAGATTAGAACTGTAAGAGGTGCAGTGGCTTATTGGAGAGGTTGTTTACAACCTTGAGGTCTCACGATCTCACGTCTCGGCGGGCGCCCACCGTGAGACGACCTAATCTGGAACGGGTTCTTGACATCAGCGTGAGACCCGAGAGTGAGATTAGGTGGTAAGGTGGCTTTTGTACTTTGGAGGAGGATAATAAGGGAGGAGGAGGAAGAGGGGTGTATGAAAGGTTGGAGGATGGGACGAAGGAGGAGGAGGAAGAGGAGGAGGAGGGGGTGTATGAAAGATTGGAGGATGGGACGAAGGAGGAGGAGGAGGAGAAGGAGGAGGAGGAAGCGGAGGAGGAAGAGAAGGAGGGGTGTATGAAAGGTTGGAGGATGGGACGGAGGAGGAGGAGGGGAGGAGGAAAAGGAGGAGAAAGAAGAGGAGGAGGAGGAAGAGGACGAGGAGGAGGAAGAGGAAGAGGACGAGAAGGAGGAAGAGGAAGATGAGGAGGAAGAGGAAGATGAGGAGGAGGAGGAGGCGGTGAAGGAGGAGGAAGAGGACGAAGAGGAGGAAGAGGAAGATGAGGAGGAAGAGGAAGATGAGGAGGAGGAAGAGGAGGAGGACGAGGCTATGGAGTATGTGGAGGAAGATGGAGGAATAATTAGGGACGAAAATACCATCTGTATTTACCTCCCGTGTGTGGAGGAAAGTGGAGGGGGAGGGAGTGGGAGGGAGGGAGAGGTGGTGGAGGACAGTGGTAGGAGGGGGAGATTGGGGGAAGGGGGGAGGAGAGGGAAGTGGAGGGGAGGGAGTGGGAGGGAGGGAGAGATGGGGAAACAGTGGTAGGAAGGGAAGATGGGGGAAAGGGGGGAGGAGAGGGAAGTAGAGGGAGAGGGAGTGGGAGGGAGGGAGAGGGAGTGGGAGGGAGGGAGAGGGAGTGGGAGGGAGGTAGAGGAGGGGACAGTGGTACGAGGGGGAGATGGGGGAGGAGAGGGACGTGGAGGGAGAGGAAGTGGGAGGGAGGGAGAGGTGGGAGGATAGTGGTAGGAGGGGGAGATGGGGGAAAGGGGGGAGGGGGGAATAGTTTATGCAAGACATCACATCGTAGAAATACGTTGTCAATTTAGGAAACTGTACGTACATGTATGTTTGTGTGCGTATATGTACACATACGCGCACACGTCCACACGCATACATACATATGTTATATATACAAGTATTCTACGCCGTCGATATTTGGGGAGGGGCTTAATCACACCTCTACGGACCAGAGGTACCTACCTTCCCCCTTCGTTGCGATATTGCCCCTTAGGATAGAAGCGCTAGTGATCGTCAGCGAGTAAGAGACGGGACCCCACGAGTGTTACTCCTTTACTGTAAACTACAATTAGGTAAAGATACACACATACACACGACTCGTGGCACGGTTGGTAGAGCTCCCGGCTGCAACTACGGAGATCCGGGCTCGAATCCCGCCTAGGGCTGAAACAATTTCAGTATCGCTGCGCTGCGAGTCGTTACTCCAACTTTCGTGGGCGGGGAGTTGTGTGTGTGTGTGTGTGTGCGTGTAACGTCACAGCATTACCCATAGATCGGTCATATACGAGCTCTGAGCTCTCTTCCGGGAGGGAAATAGCTATCGCTCACGAGTCCAACACGTGATCCAAAGACCATGATGAATCACACACGCAGACTGGGAAGATATGTTTATTTTTTTATTCCTTTGTAATTTTCAAGTCGTTACCGGTAATAAAAGTAATTCATTTATGGTAACCTTTGATAAAAGTAATCCTTTCACAAGAGTAACATGGTAAGACTGACCGGCCCGTGGGAGGCCAAGGAACATGACCAGCATAGCGAGGCTGTCCGCCCGGCAGGGGCGTGTGGTCTTCTTGCTGCAACGTTTCTGAGTGACTAAAGCGTTTATGAGTGACTAAAACGTTTTTGAAAAACGTTTTTCCATTTGTTCTAAAAGTTTTAGGAAGATTTTAGGTTTGAAGACAATTTTTTTTTTTTTTTTTTTTTTTTACAAAGACGTTTATCAAATTTGAAGTATTTTGGTTTTAGGATCGATAAATTAGGCTTCGTCAGATTTCATATTTGATGAATCAGGCTGTGTGGTACAGGATCCGGCTTCAGTCTTACAAGGTCTGGCTTTGAATGAAGCCCTATGCGGCTTCAGGAACCCGATGGCTTTCTGGCTTCGAAAATTTTTGGGCTTCCCTTTCAAAAGCCCGAAGTTTTGGGGCCCTAAAATGTGGTTTGAAAGCCGGAAAATCCGGCTTTAGGGCTGAGAGATATGGCATCAAAAAGGACAGCCTTCTTTTGGGAGATGGGGTCAGTCTTCGAAAGCCCGAAATTGGGCCGAAGAATTTGGTTTGAGAGCCGAAAAATCCGGCTTAAGAGATAGGGCATCAAAAGGGACAACCTTCTTTTGTCAAAAAAAAAAAAAAAAAAAAAAAAAAAAAAAAAAAAAAAAAAAAAAAAAAAAAAAAAAAAAAAAAAAAAAAAAACACAATCTTACACAAAAACGTTGGGGGGGGGGGGACATTCTTGAAGGTCTCAGAAGCTTCCGCTTCGTAATCTTCAGCAAGCGGGTCAATTCACCCGAAGAACGAAGCCATCGAGGTCTTCCAGGAGAGTAGGTACGTAGGTAGGCTAACGTTCTCGCTCTCTCCCCTCCTCTCCCCCACTCCCTCTCCCCCTCTCCCCCCCCCCGGAGTATTGATTTAGCTCCGCGTTTGCATGAACAAGAGCTTCTGGAATGACATTCTTGGTGAATGGTCTCACGAGCATCGAGAGCAGAGGCCTTCGTGGCCGAAGAGGAGGAAAGAATTGGCACCAGTGGAAAAAAAAAAAAAAAAAAAAAAAAAAAAAGACACCGTTGCCAGAGGGGAAAATTGGCACCAGAGAGAGAGAGAGAGAGAGAGAGAGAGAGAGAAGGGATGGTGTCGGAAGAGGAAAAAAATGAGCTGGTGTCAGAAGAGGAGGAAAGAATTGGCACCAGTGCCAGATGAGGGGGAAAAATTGGCACCAGATAGAGAAGAGAGAGAGAGAGAGAGAGAGAGAGAGAGAGAGAGAGAGAGAGAGAGAAGGGCTGGTATCGAAAGAGGAAAAAATATTGAGCTGGTGTCAGAAGAGGGAAGGATTTGGCACCAGTGAAACACCAGAAAAAAAAGAACGACACCGTTGCCAGAGGGGAATAATTGGCACCAGATGGAGAAGAGAGAGAGAGGGAGGGGGGAGAGAGACGGTGAGAGAGAGACAGAGAGATCTGGTGTCAGAAGAGAGAAAAAAAAATTGAGCTGGTGTCAGAAGAGGGAAAATATTGGCGCCAGTGCCAGATGAGGGGGAAATTGGCACCAGAGCCAGAAAAGGAAAATAATTGGCACAAGAAACTGATGAGGACAAATTTGGCACCGGTGCTATAAAAAGAAAAATTGGCAAAAGAGAGAGAAAAAAAAAATCAGAGCCAGAAGAGGATAAAATTGGCACCAGTGACAAACGAGGACAAAAATGGCACCTGTAGTATACATGGGAAAATTGGCAACATTTCTATAAGAGAGAATAAATGACACCACAGAAAAGGAAAGAATTGGCACCGGTGTTATAAGAGGAAAATATCGACACCAGAGCCAAAAGAGGAAA
Organism: Oratosquilla oratoria; assembly: GCF_046742065.1. Classification (NCBI taxonomy): domain Eukaryota; kingdom Metazoa; phylum Arthropoda; class Malacostraca; order Stomatopoda; family Squillidae; genus Oratosquilla; species Oratosquilla oratoria. Next base: position 1,782,583 of record NC_134791.1, on the reverse strand, counting down.
GAATTATCACCAGTGCTATAAGGAAATAATGGCACCAGTGCCAGAAGAGGAAAATATTGGCACCGGAACTACAAGATGGAAAATGGGAACCATAACAAGGAAGAGGAAAAAAATTACGTCATAAGAGGAAAGAATTGGCACCAGTGGTATGAGATGAAAAATAGCAACCATAACAAGAGGAAAAAAATTACGTCACAAGAGGAAAGAATTGGCACCAGTGTTATGAGAGGGAAAAAAGGAACCATAACAAGGAAGAGGAAAAAATTATACCACTAGAGGAAAGAATTGGCACCTGAACGAGAGGAAAAATGCAAACCATAGCCAGAAGAGGAAAAAAATGACGTCACAAGATGAAATATTTGGCACCGGCGAGAAGGAAAAGATAACACTTGTGCCAGAGGAGGAAAATATTGGTGCCATTGACAGAAGAGGAAAGAATTGGCGACAGGAACAAAAGAGGAATTGGAACCAAACAGGAGGAAAAATAGGAACCATAGCCTGAGGGAAAAAAATGACGTCACAAGAGGAAAGAATTGGCACAAGTTCTATGAGAAGGAAAAGATAGCACGGGTGCCAAAGGAGAAAAATATTGGCGCCATTACCGCAACAGGAAAGAATTGGCGCCAGAAACATAAGAGGAATAATTGGTTCCAGAATGAAAAGAGGAAAAAATTGGAACCATTGCAAGAAGAGGGAAAAAAGTAGCAATAATGCCAGATAAAAATTATAATAATAATAAAAGAAAAAGAAAAAAATGACGTCAGATACGGAAAGAATTGACACCAGTGCTATAAGAGGGGATAGATGGTACCAGAGTCATAAAATGGGGAAAAAGAAAAGAAGAAGACGAAGACGGAGACGAAGAAGAAGACAAAGAAAACGAAGTAAAAGAAGACGAAGTAGAAGACGAAGAAGAAGACGAAGAAGCAGAAGACGACGAAGAAGTAGAAGACGACGAAGAAGACGAAGAAGTAGAAGACGACGAAGAAGACGAAGAAGTAGAAGAAGACGACGAAGAAGACGAAGAAGTAGAAGAAGACGAAGTAGAAGACGACGAAGAAGACGAAGAAGTAGAAGAAGACGAAGCAGGAGAAGAAGAAGAAGACGAAGTAGAAGACGAAGAAAACGAAGAATAAGAAGAAAAAAAAGACGAAGAGGAAGACAAAGAAGTAGAAGAAGAAGACGAAGTAGAAGAAGACGAAGACGATAAAGAAGAAGAAAACGAAGAAGACGACGAAGAAGAAGAAAAAGAAGAAGAATACGAAGTAAAAGACGGCGAAGTAGAGGAAGAAGAAGGAGACGAAGACGAAAGACGAAGAAGAAGACGAAGAAGAGGAAGTAAAGAAAGAGACCACGGCCAGAAGAGGAAAAAATTGGTCTCAATGCCGCAAATCAGGAAAGAAATGGTCGTCTGACTGAATACGAACTCCTGCATGTCGTCTGGAGAGATCATGGCTGGGGGAAGGGGGGTATTCCTGGGGGGATTCCTGGGGGGAGGGAAGAATTCCTGGGGGGGAAGGGGGTTCCTGGGGGGAGAAGATGGAGGATTCCTGGGGAGAAGGATTGGGGGGATTCCTGGGGGGAGGGAGAATTCCTAGGGGGAAGGGGGTTCCTGGGGGGAGAAGAGGGAAGATTCCTGGGGGAGGATGACTGGTGGGATTCCTAGGGGGGAGAGGAGGGGGATTCCTGAGGGGAAGGAAGGGGGAATTCCTGGGGGGGGGGTAGGAGGGGGATTCTTGAGAGGAGGAAGGATGGATTCCGGGGGGGGGGGAAGGGAATTCCCGGGGGGGGGAAGGGGGGATTTCTGGGGACATGGCGGTTTTTGGCCAAATCCTTTGGTAATTTTGAGGGTCATTTTGGCCACTTGTCCCGATTGGGTCACCACTTGAGGTACAGGTCGAGGGCCACCAGGGCTCTTGCGGATCGCACTTAGATACTGCTCAGGCTAAAAGTACGGGCGCCAACAGGCGGAAATGAGAGGGGGGAAATTACACAAACACAAACAAATTTGGCTGGTCGCCACAACCTCGCCCTTAGGTCCAGGTTCCCCACGTCTACCTCGGTGTACCCTGTGGACGACTCTCTCCCTCTGGAGTAAGTTTGGGCCAAATCGGAGACATGACGGTTTTTGGCCAAATCCGTGGGTTAACCCCATTGGTCATTTTGAGGGTCATTTTGGCCACTTGTCCTGGGGGAGGAAGGGGGAATTCCTGGGGGAGGATTGGGGGATTCCTGTAGGGTGGAAGGGGGTTCCTTGGTGGAGAGGGGAAGAATTCCTGGGGGAGGGGAGAAGGGAGGATTCCTATGGGGGGATTGGGGGATTCCTGTGGGGTGGAAGGGGGTTCCTGGGGGGAGGAAAGGGGGAGAATTCCTGGGGGGGGAGAAGAGAGGATTCTTATGAGGGGAGGGGAGGGGAGGGGAGGGGGGAAGAGTTATAAAAGCTGTAAAGTTTTTTTTTTTTCATTTCTATTACACTTTATGTTTCACACTTTACTTTCATTAAATCTATTTATTCATTTATTTATTTATTTTTTTTTTTTTTTACTTATTTATGGACAATGAAGCTTCCCATTTTTTTTTACATCCTTTATAACTTCTAAGAAATTAATTATATAATGATTGGAGCTTTTTTACATGAACGAAAATAATAATAGAATAACACACGGATAAAGGAGATAAAAGATAAACAGGAAAAAATAAAAAATACATTAAAAAAGAAATGAACGTAAAAGATATAAAAATGTAAAATCTAAAATTAAATTAAAAATGTAAAAAATTACAATTATAAAAAATGTAAAAAAATACATTTAAAATAAATGTAAAAATATATTTAAAACCATGTAGTATTGCTTAGAAAACACACATACACACACACACACACACACACACACACACACACACACACACACACACACACACACAGGCTGAAACCATACATGAAATAATCTAACCTGTAATAATTGGAGAGTAAGGGACGGAACCCCACGAGTGTTACCCCTGTCCTGTATACTTTAAGTAAAATTAAGTAAACACACACACATGCGCGGACACACACACATTCGCTCGCTCGCACGCACGCTCACACACACACACATACATACACACAAACGCATATACACACACACACAAACGGATACACACACACAGACAAACGTACACACACACACACAAACGCATACACACACACAGACAAACGTACACACACACACACAAACGCATATACACACACACACAAACGCATACACACACACAGACAAACGTACACACACACACACACACACACACACACACACACACAAACGCACACTTACACACACACACACACACACACACACACACACACACACACAGTGTTTTCCCCTTTATGAGGAGATAGCCATACGAACTCCAGCCTCCTCATCGTCCTCTCCATCTCAGAACCTCGTGGATGAGGCGTCATCCCTCAATCCCGCCACGCGGCTCGGGTCTTAATGTACATAAGAATGAATGAGACTGCAAGAGACCCTAAGGCCTACACTAGGCAGTTCCAGGTCCCTTACCACCTGTCACCCCCATCCATAAAGTTGTCTAACCGTTTCTTAAAACAACCGATAGTTTCAGCGCCCACTAACTACATGGTTATTAAGTCTAATCGTTAACCACGCTTTAGGTAAACCAATTCTTGCCTATTTCCTTCTTAAATCTAAACTTGTCCAATATAAACCCATTACTACGAGTCCTGCCCTGTTGTCTTAATATGATGACCTTGCCTGCATCCCCCTTGTTAAAGCCCTTGACCCACTTGAATACTTCTATTAGATCACCCCGCACTCTGCGTCTTTCCAAAGAGAAACAGCGTCTTCTATAGCAGGAGATGGATTACCCCCATCGATTCATTAGATGACGGGCCCCCTCTCCCCCCCCAAAAAAAAAAAAAAATTATATAATATATATAAGAAGCACGCTGGGTGAGTGGGTTAGGGCGTCCTTACTTGTGGCGAAGGTTCGAGGTGAGGGCGGTTCGAATCCTGCCACCGGCGAAGTTGAACCAAAGGTATGGTTCGTTAAATTCCACGCTACAAAGCCCTCTGTGAGAGACACCGTTCTAGCCTCCCGATAGGGGGGGGGGGATGTGTGACGTTAAACCATATCAGATATATATATATATATATATATATATATATATATATATATGTTGCTACATTAACAATGGAAGAATAAAAGGAAATGTTTAATTAGAGCGTATTTCCACAGTAAATCACTCAACAAATGCAAGCCTGGGGTAACCAGACTAAAAGTGATTTTTTTTTAATTAATTTTCTCTCGTGTATTCCTCATTCACCTCTTGTTCGACGGCGGCAAGGTTCCTAGAAAACGACCATCGAGGTCGACAAAGCCGTAATAATAATTAAAAAAAAAAAAAAAAAGAGGAGGAAGTAGAGGAAGACGAAGATCAAGAGGAGGAGGACGAGGAGGACAAGGAGGAGGAGCAGGACGAGGAGGAGGAGGATGTAGAGGAAGACTAAGATGAAGAAGAGGAAGAGGAGGAGGAGGAGGGGGAGGAGGAGGAGCAAGAGGAGGAGGAGGAGGACGAGGAAAAAGACGAGGAGGACGAGGAAAAAGACGAGGAGGAGGAGGAGGAGGAGGAGAACGAGGAGGAGGAGGAGGACGAGGAGGAGGAGAACGAGGAGAAAGACGAGGAGGACGAGGAGGAGTACCAGGAGGAGGAAAATAAAGTAATAGACGAAGACGAAGACGATAGAGGGAAGAAGTACACAGTAAAACAAGATAATTAATAAGATAAGAAAACAATGAAAAGAAACGGAAGGAGAAGACGAAGGACAAAGAAAATGAAGAAGATAATAAGAAAAAAAGATAAAGAGAAAATAAAGAAGACAAAGACAAAGAAGAAAACGAAGACGAAGATAATGATGGTAATAATGATGATGATGATGATGATGATGATGATGATGATGATGTTGATGCTGCTGCTGTTAATGATAATAATGATACTAATGGTAATAATAATGATGATGGTGATGATGATGATAAAGATAGTATTGATAATAATAACTTTTATTCTTTAAATTAAGATCACATGATGGGGGAAGACACTGAAGACGAAATTATATATTTATATATATATATATATATATATATATATATATATATATATATTTATATACACATGTATGTACGTTTCTAAACAAAAATGTAGTAGCACATTTGTAAATAACACAAGAAACCCACAGTCGGAGAAAATAAACTTAGAATGAAAGATTTTATATTTCGGCTACCAACTGTAACCCTCCTCAGGAAAGTACTTTCCTGAAGAGGGCTACATTTTGCAGCCGAAATATAGAATCTTCTTTCATTCGAAGTTTATTTTCTCCGACCGTGGGTCTCTTGTGTTTTATATATATATATATATATATATATATATATATATATATACATATATGTATATACATATATATATGCAATAAAAACACTAGAAACGTGTGTTCACGTATGCGGAAGTAACCACAAGGGATGGTAAACTAACGAAGCAGATCGCTTTCGTATGATTATATCTTCAGTGAGTCTTTGCATCAGCACTGGATGTAATTATACGAAAGCGCTCTGCTTCGTTAATTTACCTTTCCTAGTGGCTACTTACGTATATATATACGTATATATATATACGTATATATATATATATTATATATATATATATATATATATAATATATATATATATATATATATATAATATTGATTCCATTCAGCTCGAGTGGGCCCTACGGGCATTGGAGAGACAACAAAGGGATCACTAGGGAGGATAGAAGGGAGGGGGGAGGGGGGATTAGGGAGGGCGGATCAGCGGAGGAAGGGAGGGAGGGGGAAGGGGAAGGAGGAAGAAGGAGGGGAAGGGGACGGGAGAGGGGGAGGGAGGGGGAAGAAAATACGGATAGTAGGAAGAAGGAGAGAGTGAGGGAGGGAGAGGACGGGGGAGAAAAGGGGGAGGGAAGAGGTGGGAAGGGGAACGGGGAGGGAGGGGGAGAGAAGGGGGGAGGGGAAGGTTAAGGGGAGGGGAGAACACGGATAACGGGAAGGAGGAGAAAGAGAGGAAGGGAGGGATGTGGGGGGTGAGGGGGAGGAGAAGAAAACACGAAGAGGAGGAGGAGGTGGAGGGGAGGGGAGAGGGAGGGATGGCGGAGAGAGGGGGAGTGACGGGTGGAGAGGGAGGGGTGGGGGAGTAGGGGGAAGAAGAGGAAGGGGGAAAAGAGGAAGAGTAGGGGGAGGAAGGGAAAGAAGAGGAATAGGGGAAGAAGAAGATGAAGAGGAAGAGGAGGAGGGAAAAGAAGAAGAGGAGGAAGAGGAGGGAAAAGAAGAGGAGGAAGAGGAGGGAAAAGAAGAGGAGGAAGAGGAGGGAAAAGAAGAGGAGGAAGAGGAGGGAAAAGAAGAGGAGGAAGAGGAGGGAAAAGAAGAGGAGGAAGAGGAGGGGGAAGAAGAGGAGAAAGAGCAGGGGGAAGAAGAGGAAGAGGAGGGGAAGAAGAGGAAGAGGAGGGGAAGAAGGAGGAGGAGGAGGGGGAAGGAGGAGGGGGAAGAGGAGGGGGAGGGGGAAGGGGAAAGAGGAGGGGAAGAAGAGGAGGAGGAGGACGGGAATGACGAAGATGAGGAAGAGGAGGAGGAGGGGAGGAGGAAGAGGGGAGGTGGAAAGAGGAGGGGAAGAAGAGGAGGAGGGGAAGAAGAGGAGGAAGAGGGGAGGTGGAAAGAGGAGGGGAAGAAGAGGAGGAAGAGGGGGAAGAGGAGGGGGAAGAAGAGGAAGAAGGGGAAGAAGTAGAGGAGGAGGGGAAAAAAGAGGAGGAGGACGGGAAAGAAGAGGGGAGGAGGAGGAGGAGGGGGAAGAAGAGGAGGAGGGGAAAGCAGAGGAGGAAGAAGAGTAGGAAGAAGAGGGGGAAGAAGAGGAGGAGGGGGAAGAAGTGGAGGAGGGGAAAGAAGAGGAGGAAGAAGAGTAGGAAGAAGAGGAAGAATAGGAGGAAGAAGAAGAGGAGGAGGAGGAAGGACGGTGAAACTGGAAGAGGAAGAGGAGGAGGACGGGAAAGAAGAGGAGGAGGAAGAGGAGGAAGAGTAGGAAGAAGGGGAAGGAGAGGAAGAATAGGAGGAAGAAGAGGAGGAGGGGGAAGGACGGTGAAACTGGAGGAGAAGGAGGCGGAGGAGGAGGAGGAGAACGGGAAAGAAGAAGAGGGGAAGAAGAGGAGGAGGAGGAGGAAGACGGGAAAGACAAAGATGAGGAGGAGGAGGGAAAAGAAGAGGAGAAGGAGGGGGAAGAAGAGGAGGGGAAAGAAGAGGAGGAGGACGGGAGAGATGAGGAGGAGGAGGAGGAGGAGGAGCAAGGGAAAGAGAAGAAGCAAGAATAAGAGTAGGAGTAGGAGGAGGAGGAGGAAGAGGAGGAGGAGGAGGAGGAGGAGGAGGAGGAGGAGGAGGAGGAGGAAGAGGAGGAGGAGTGGGTGGGGGGGGAGGATAAATAAGGATTACACTGACCTCTGGGTCCAAACAGGCGAAGGACACAAGATGTTTGTCCGCTTTGCGCGTAACAGGAACCGCGGCGGAGGCGTGTGAGCGTGTGAAGGGCTTTTGTCTCCTATTGTCAAGAACTACGCCCGCCTGCACGGTACACAGGAGAAGAAGAAAGCGGAGATGAAGACGATAAGGATAATAGCAACGGGAATGATAACAGATGGAGATGGAGATAAGGAGATGGATATGCGGGGAGGAGTGCAAAGAAAACGGAATGTATAGATAAAATGATTAAATAAATGAAAATAAATTAAATAAGAATAAAAAGATGATGAAAGTCTATTACAATATATATATATATATATATATATATATACACATATATATATATATATTATATATATATATATATGTGTGTGTGTGTGTGTGTGTGTGTGTGTGTGTGTGTGTGTGTGCATGTATGTATATATATATATATATTACACATACATATATGTGTATATTTGTGAAGAGCTGGAGTCCAGGAACCATAGATTGTAAATAATCCAAACACTGGACTTATCGTTAAAACTTCATTCCAACGTTTCGTATCCTGTCCGGGTTTAGTCTTCAGGGATATACAATACAAGCGAAGGACATCAATATATAAGGCGCGTGGTAGCGTGGGTGTCCTATTTGTAGATTTCTTTCGCTTATTCTGTATATCCCTGAAGACAATCACCGGACAGGGCACGAAACGTCGGAACAAATTCCTAACGACGAGTCCAGCGTTTACATTATTTCCAGTCTACATACACACTGAATGGTTCCCAGTGATCAATTAATATCTTTTCCAACCACAAATCACTTTTAATTCCCTACCATCGCAAACGAGACTGAGAGTCGCTCGAAGGAAGCATCTGTTGGGAATTGAAACGTGGACGTCAATGTAACTTTGTTACGGGTTAGCTGGGTTCGAATCCTCGGCTCGTCCACGTTTCAATTTCCAACGGATGCCTCCTTCGAGCGATTCTCAGTCTCGTTTGCGATGGTATGGAATTAAAAGTGATAAGTGGTTGAAAAAGATATTACTTCCAGTGTGTAATATCTGTACCTTTCCCAGTTTAATTTCATAACTCTTGTATAGCTATGTGTAACTTTTTTTTTTCTTTTGTATTCCCCTGAAGATGTGAAAGATCACGAAAGCGCTTGGGAATTATGGTTTCTTTTACGGTTTTCTTTGTGGTTATCAGCAATTTATTGAATCACGTGGTTTTGTGATCTTTTTGCATATATATATATATATATATATATATATTTATATATATATATACATATATATTCATATATATATTATACACACACACACACACATATATATATATATATTTATATATTATATACATATATATATGCCCATGTACTATGCATATATAATTGAGAAACGGAGGGTAAAACAGAAGAATATAGCGAAATGGAAAAGAATCAGAAACATAATTGTAATAATAATAATAAAGAGAAGAAGATGGAAGATGGAGGAGGAGAATAAGAGAAATAAAAGGAAGATGAAGAAGTAGACGACGAATAACAAGAAGGCAATGAGATAGATGCCAACGACGCAGGCAAAGAAGACGAAGAAGTAGACGAAGAAGTAGACGAAGATGACGAGGAAGAGACGAATAAAACGAAGATGACGATGACTATGAAGACGAGGGAGAAGACGAAGAAGACGAAGACGAAGATGACGAGAATGAAAAAGACGAAGACGAGGAAGAAGACGAAGGTGACGATGACGAGGAATAAGACGAAGAAGACGAAGATGACGAGAATGAAAAAGACGAAGACGAGGAAGAAGAGGAAGACGAAGGATAAGAAGACGAAGATGACGAAGACGATGGTGACGAAGACGACGAAGAAGATGAAGAAGAGGAAGACGAAGGGTAAGAAGACAAAGACGAAGATGACGAGAATGAAAAAGATGAAGACGAGGAAGAAGACGAAGACGAAAAGACGAAGATGACGATGACGATGAAAACGAGGAAGAAGACGAAGACGAAGACGAAGAAGACGAAGATGAAGACGACGAAGACGAGGACCAAGAAAACGAGGACGAAACCTAAGAAGAAAAAAGAAAGAAAGAAAAGAAACAAAGAAATAAATACGAGAGAGAAAAAAGGGAAGAAGAAAATAAGAAAAAAAACAATTCATATACAAAACTAAACGACGCATACAGTCTTCCCCCCTCCCCCCTCTAAACGAGTATTCGTTACCTAATTAAACCCCAACATTAAACCCACGGCAGGATAATCCCAGCTTAACGTGGATTTCTCTTAGTTAATCTCCTCTAGATTAAGGGATTTCTAAATATCAAGAGGCAAAGGAGAAATGATGAGAACTCATTTTGGAGATAATATAATCGCTCAGTAGCCCACACACACACACTTTCTCTCTGAGACGCAGGCGACATAGGGGACACAGGCAACGCAGGCGACACAGGGGACGCAGGCGACACAGGGGACGCAGATAACACAGGGGACGCAGATAACACAGGGGACGCAGGCGACACAGGGGACGCAGATAACACAGGGGACGCAGGCGACACAGGGGACGCAGGCGACACAGGGGACGCAGGCGACGCAGGCGACGCAGGCGACACAGGGGACGC
>NC_134791.1:1759958-1767458 GCF_046742065.1 Oratosquilla oratoria | reverse complement strand
GGAGGGGAGGGAAGGGGAGAGGAGGGGAGGGTTGGGGAGGGAAGAGGAGGGGAGGGAAGAGGAGGGGAGGGTTGGGGAGGGGAGAGGAAGGGAGGGAAGAAGGGAGGGGAGGGGAGGGTTGGGGAGGGGAGAGGAAGGGAGGGAAAAAGGGAGGTGAGGGGAGAGGAAAGTGAGGGGGATGGGATGGGGAGGGTTGGAAGCAAGGAGGGAGTGGGAAGGAGGGGCAGTGAGGAGGTAGAAGAGAAAGGGAGGAAGAAGGTATGGGGAGGGAAGCGGAGGAGGGAAAGGGAGGAGGAAGGGACTGGGGAAGGAAGGAGATCAGGGAGAAGACGAGGAAGGAAGAGGGTGGGAGGGGAGGGGGAGGGGAAAAGGGAGGAGGAAGTGGGAAGAGAAAGGGAGGATAGAAGAGAAGGGGAGAGTAGATGTGGAAGGCAGGGAGAGGGGAGGTGAGGAAGGTGAAGGGGAGGAAAGAAGGGAGGAGGTGAGAAGATATGGAAGAGGAGAGGAGGGGAGAAGAGAGGAGGGGAGAAGAGAGGAGGGGAGAAGAGAGGAGGGGAGAAGAGAGGTGGGAAGATGAGAGGAGGGGAGAAGACAGGAGGGGAAAAGGAAGGGAGAGGAGGAAGAGAAGACAATGAGAAGAGGAGTGAGAAGAAAGGGAGAAGAAGGGGCGAGGAGAGGAGAAGAGGAGTGAGAAGAAGAAAGGGAGAGGAAGGGGCGAGGAGAAGAGAAGAGGGGGAGAAAAGGAGAAGAGGGGGAGAAGAGGAGTGAGGGGAAGAGAGGAGAGAAGAGGAGAAGAGAGGAGAGAAGTGGGGAGAGAAGAGAGGGAGAAGAGAGGGAGAAGCGGGGAGGAGGAGAAGAAAGGAGGGGAGGAAGAGGGGAGGGGAGGAAGAGGGGAGGGGAGGAAGAGTGGAGGGGAGGAAGAGGGGAGGGGAGGAAGAAGGGAGGGGGAGAAGAGTGGAGGGAAAGGAAAGGGTGGTGTGGTTAGGGGGTGGGGGGGGCGAAAGTATAAACAAGAGATTTTCGTGAAAAGTACCCGACGAAGAAGAAGAAGAACCTGAGGACCCGAAGTTTCTGCCCAAGACTCGAAATCAAAATTCAAAACTCGCCGAAGAGTCTGCCGGGGAGTCTGCGGGTCTAACTTCGGGATGAATTTCAGAATGGGGGGAGAGGGGCAGAGGAGGGGGAGAGGAGAGGGAGAGGGGGAGAGGGGGGGAGGATCTGAATGGTCCCATTGATTGGGGAGACCGAAGTCTTCTACGGGTCTCCCCCAAAAGGGAGATAATGAGTGAAGGTTCTCGTGGTGGGAGAAAAGGGAGATAAAGTTTGGGTGTTGAGATGTGGAAAAGATAAGGAGGAGGAGGAGGAGGAGTAAGAGGAGGAGGAGGAGGAGGAGGAATAAGAGGAGGAGGAGAAGAAGAAGGAGTAGGAGGAGGAGGAAAAGAGGAGAAAGAGGAAGAGGAAGAGGAGGAGAAAGAGAAGGAGGAAGTAGAGGAAGAGGAGGAGGTAGAGGAGGAGGTAGAGGAGGAAGAGAAGGAGGTAGAGGAGTAAGAGGAGGAGGAGGAAAAGAAGGAGTAGGTGGAGGAGAAGGAGAAGAGGAAGAGGAAGAGGAAGAGGAGGTGTAGAGGAAGAGGAGGAAGAGGAGAGGAAGAGGAATGGAGGTAGAGGAAGAGGAGGAGGAAGAGGAGGAGGTAGAGAAGGAGGAGGTAGAGGAAGAGGAGGAAGAGGAGTTAGAGGAAGAGAAGGAGGAAGAGGAGGAGGTAGAGAAAGAGGAGGAGGAAGAGGAGGAGAACAAAGGACAAAAAGAGAAAGATGAGGAGGAAAAGGGGGAAGAGGAGGGAGGAGGAGGAGGAGGAGGAAGAGGAGGAGGAGGAGGAAGAGGAAGAGGAGTAGGAGGAGGAGGAAGGGGAGAATAAATAGCAGGATAAAGAACAGGGGGAGGAAAAGAAGAATGAAGAGGAACAGACGGAGGAGGAGGAGGAAGAGGAGGAGGAAGAAGAAGAAGGGGCAGCTGTGGAGTATAAAGGACAGAAGGAGGATGAGGAGAAAGAAGAGGAAGAGGAAAAAGAGGACGAGGAAGAGGAGGAGTAGAAGGAGGAAGAAGAGGAAGGGGAGGAGAAAGAAGAGGAGGAGGAAGACGAAGAGGATAAGGGACAAGAGGAGAAAGAAGAGGAGGTAGAGGAAGAGGAGGAGGAAGAAGAGGATGAGGAAGAGAATGATGATGAGGAGGAGGAGGAGGAAGAGGAGTAGACGATTATGTCTTCCTTCAAATCTAATCACCATCATCATCATCATCATCATCGTCATCATCATCGTCACTTCTCACTGCTTCCTCTTCCTTCCCATTGTCAACATCGGCTTCAAAACCTTTATCTTCTTCCTCGTCTTTCTTCTCCTCCTCCTCTACGTTTTCTTCCTCCTCCTCCTCATCTTCGTCTTCTTTTTCTTCCTCCTCGTCTTCCTCCTCCTCTTTCTCTCCCTCCTCCTCCTCCTACTCGTCTTTCTCCTCCTCGTCTCCCCCCTCCCCTTTCTCCCTCCCCCTCCTCCTCCTCGCCTTCCCCCTTCCCCTCCTCCCCTTTCTCCCTCCCCCTCCTCGTCTTCCTCCTCACCTCCACCTCCTCCTCCTCCTCACCTCCACCTCCTCCTCCTCCTCACCTCCACCTCCTCCTCCTCCTCCTCCTCCTCCTCCTCCTCCCCTTCCTCCTCCTGCTCATTATCATTTTCCTTGTCATCATTACCTCGACGCCTCCGTCGGCGACTTCGAGGTAATTATTCGAACTCAGAGTCGACGACACTTCTCCAAAGAGAGAAGGATGAAAGAGAAAGAGAGAGAGAAAAAAAAATCTCTGAGATTCTCTTTCTCTCTATCTCTCGCTCTTTCTTTGGGAAATGCTTGGTTTTCCAAGTGTTTTTATTTGTTTATTTTAGCAGATTCTCTCTCTCTCTCTCTCTCTCTCTCTCTCTCTCTCTCTCTTCTCTCTCTCTCTCTCTCTTTCTCTCTCTCTCTCGACCAAATTATTTTGTTCAATAGTTGGTATATAGTTTTGTATCGCCCTCACGAATATGTTAAATAATAATAATAATAATAATAATAATAATAATAATAATAATAATAATAATAATAATAAAATAATAATAATAATAATAATAATAATAATAATAATAATAATAATAATAATAATAATAATAAAAAGGCATCAATGTTACACGTGGCAACACTGCGTTTGTTTACATCAAGATCATAAACAAACAGTCACATACATTTATTTTTCTGTCGTTCTCTCACTATCAATGGTTCCCCCCCGGGGGAGGAAAAGGGGGGAAGAGTGAACGAAGGGGAAAGGGCCATTGGGTACGGAAGTATTTAGTCAAGAGACGAAAAGAAACGAAAAAGAGGCGAAGATCTATCGAAAGGTTCGTATCCCGGGGGCAAAAAGTTCGTAAACCGAGACGCACGATTCTTTTTACGAACGCTTTTCCCGAACACGAAGCTCTTCCTAGCGTAAACAGCCTGATAAGAGGAAAAGTATACAAAGGGCATAACTGGATTAACACGGGCGAGTTTAGTGGATAACATCAAGTTAAACTCGTTAAAAGTATTTATCACTTTAGGTGCTGTGAGGGTTACCTTTTTTTTTTTTTTTCTTTTTTTAAAGAAACCCTCTGGGCTTTAAGTAACTGAAAAGAGGAGAAGACAGACCGGCCTAAAGATTTTGTGTAGATAATAATAAAAAAGAAAGAAAAAAAATAATAACACATAATAATAATAATAATAGTAATAATAATAATAATAGTAATAATAATAATGATAATAATAATAATAATAAATAAAATAATAATAATAATTAAGTAAATAAACAAATAAACAGAATTTCATGAGAACGCAATTCTTCACCCACAACAAGACCTTGAAGCTGCAATTTTGTATTTACACAAACAAACAAATGAATAAAATTTAATCAAATGAAGAAATGAGTCGATTTCTTCATCTTCGCCATCTTCATCTTCCTCCTCCTCCTCCTATCCTTGTACTATTTTCTCTCCTCTCTTTCTCTTTTCTTTTCTTGATTTGTATTCCTATCCACTGTTTCCTCTCTTCTCTCTCTTTCCTATTCTTCCTTTCCTACCCCTCTCTCTCTCTCTCTCTCTTCCTCTTCCTTCTCTCTTTGCCTCCCTACTTCCTTCCCTCTTTCTCTCATCTCTCTATCCTTCTCTTCCTACTCTCTCTCTCTCTCTCTATTTCACTTGCCCCTTTCTCCATCTCTCCCTACTTCCCTCTCTCTTTCTCTCTCTCTGTCTCTCCCTATTTCCCTCCCTCTTTTTCTATTCTCTCTATCACTCCCTCCCTTCCTCCCCCTCCTTCTCTCTCTCTCTCTCTCCAGCCTCTTTCTCTCTCTCTAGCCTCTCTCTCTCTCTCTCTTTCTCTCTTTCCCTCCCTAGCCTCTTTCTCTCTCTCTCTTTTATTATCTCCCTTCTTTCCACATCATAAAATGATTTCTTCATCACATTTCTCCTTTATGCTTTTCTATATATATATTTTTATTTTTCCTAGACATTTCCTTCTTTTTCATTATTTGTTTTTTCCTCTTTATCTTTCTTTCTCATCTATCTCCTCCTCCTCTTCCTCTTCCTCCTCCTCATTTTTCTTATTCTACTATTGTCCTATTTCTGTTTCATTTTTATCTGCCTATTCCTTTTCCTCTCTTCCTCCTCCTCCTCCTCCACTTTTTCTTCCTCTTTCTCCTCCTCCTCTTCCTCCTCCTTCTCCTCCTCCTCCTCCTCCTCCTCATTCTCATTTTTTCTGAATCCATCTTTACCTTTACTCTCACTTCCTCCCCCTCCCTTCCTCCATTTTTCTTGTAACCCCTCCTCCTCCTACTCCTCCTCTTCCTTTTCAAGTGCCTCCCTCATTATCTTCCTCCTCCTTCCTCTTATCCTGTTCCTCCTCCGCCCCTCTCCTTGATGCTCTTCCTCTTTCACCCTCACTCCTCCTCCTCCTCCTCCATCTCTCTTCTGAATTTACGTCCTTCTCCTCCTCCTCCCTCCCTCTTCCTCCTCCTTATTCCCTCTTCCTCCTCCTCCTCCTCTTCTTCTCTTTCCTCCTCGTAGCTATACCTTCTCTTCTTGCATTTCTCCGGGAGCTTCCTCCTCCTCCTCTTCCTCCCCCTCTCCTCCTCCTCCTCCCCTCTCCTCCTCCTCCTCCTCGTCCTCCTCCTCTGAAGACCTTTCTTCCTCTTCCTTTTCCATAAGGGGAAAGCCTCCCCTCTTCCTTCCCCCCTATCCCTTTCCTCCTCCTCCTCCCCCTCCCTCTCTCGCCCCTCCTCCTCCTCCCCCCCATTTCCTCCCCCTTTTGTTTTGATCATCTTTGTGTCTCTCCCATTTATGAGATTTCCCCCTTCCCCCTCCCCCCTTCCTCCCTCAGTCCCCCCTCTTACCTCCTCCCTCTCTTTTTCCACTCCCCCTCCCTCTCTTTTCTTCCCTCCTCCCTTCTCTTTTCCTTCTCCTCCTCCAACCTCCCCTTCCCTCTCTTCTCTTCACTCCTCTCTCTCTTCTCTTCCCTCCTTCCTCTCTCTTCTTCTCTCCTCCCTCTCTTTAATTCCCTCCTCCCTCTCTCTTTTCCTTCTTCTCCTTCTCCATCCCCAACCTCCCTCCTCCCTCTCTTCTCTTCCCTCCTAACCAGCCTTCTCCCTTCCTCCCCCTCTTCCCCCCTTCCTCCCCCTCCTCACCCCCTCCCTCTCTTCTCTTCCCTCCTAACCGACCTACCCCCTCTCCCTTCCCCCCTCCCTCTCCCCCTTTCTCCTCCCCCATCCCCCAATCCCCCCTTTCTCCTCCTCCCCCCTCAAACTCTGATCTTCCCCCTCCTCATCCCCTTCCTCCCCCTCCCTCTCTTCTCTTCCCTCCTAACCAGCCTTCCCCTCCCCCTCCCCCTTCCCCCCTCCCTCTCCCCCTTTCTCCTCCCCCATCCCCCTTCCTCCTCCTCCTCCTCCTCCCCCCTCAAACTCTGATCTCATACATATTCCTCGTCTTTCGGCTCTTTACATTTTTTCTTTTCAAGAAATTTGGCCATTTTTCGCTCTTAACAAGGAACCAGCCACCTCCTCCTCCTCCTTTCCCTCCTCCTCCTCCTCCTCCTTCCCCTCCTAATTCTTCCCCTCTCCTCCTCCTCTCCTTCCTCCTTCCCCTCCTCCTCCTCTCCTTCCTCCTCTTCCTCCTTTCCCCCTCCTACTCTTCCTCCTTCCCCCCTCCTCCTCTTCCTCCTTCACCTCTTCCTCTTCCTCTCCTCCTCCTCCTTCCCCTCCTGCTCTTCCTCCTTTTCTTCCTCCTCCTTCCCCTCCTCCTCCTCTTCTTCCTTTCCTCCTCCTCCTCCTTCCCCTCCTCTTCCTCCTCCTCCCCCTCCTTCGAGGCTCGTGTGGTGGCTCTTCGGGCTGAGGTTGAGCCACACGAAACGTTCAAGCCCAGGGACTACCGTACATGAAAAACGTTCTCGAAAACCACTCTTAAAAAAATCGACAGACGTTCTTCAAACACGTTCTCGACAAACGTTCTTGAAAATACGTTCTTAACAAATGTTCTTTGAAAAAAAAACGTTCTCAACATTTTTGAAAAACGTCCTAGAGAAATGTTCTCGAAAAAAAGGAAAAATTATCGCCAAATGTTTTTGAAAAAACGTTCAACAAACATTCTTGAAAAAAAAATTCACCGTTCTCGACAAAACATTGAAATATATTTTCAACAAACGTTCTTTGAATACGTTCTTAACAAGTATTCTAAAAAAAAACGTTCTCAAATGTTACTGAAAAAACGTTGACAGACGTTCTAAAAATATCAACAAACGGTCTTGAAAAAACGTTCTTAACAATGTTCTTGAACAATATTCCCAACAAACGTTCCCGACAAATGTTTCATGTTCAGAGGGAAACGTTGGTTTGAGAACGTTAGATGTGAGGACTGTTGATAACCTAGTGTGGGGTTATTAACTACATAAAACGGACTTTGGTGGCATCCCTACGGACCAGAATTACGCAGCATACTTTTATGAGATATATAGAGATAGAGAGAGAGAGAGAGAGAGAGAGAGAGAGAGAGAGAGAGAGAGAGAGAGAGAGAGAGAGAGAGAGAGAGAGAGAGAGAGAGAGAGAGAGAGAGAGAGAGAGAGAGAGAGAGAGAGAGAGAGAGAGAGAGAGAGAGAGAGAGAGATGGAGAGAGAGAGAGCCGAGACAACTCATAGCCACACTCACCATTCTCGACCTCGACTTGGAGTTCGAGTGACAATTCGATCTCGACCTCGACCTCGTCTTGGAGTTCGAGTGAGAAAGTTGCCAATAGCGTTCATCACCGGTACGGAAGGCCCCGCGGTCACAGGCGGCAAAGCGAGGGCCCCGCCCGACTCTCGCGAGGGGGTGGGGGGGATTTGGGGGGAGATTTGGGGGGAATATTTATCTTTTTCTCTCTTTTCGTTTTTAAGATTTCTTTTCTTATCTCTTTTTTTCTGTACATTTTTTC
>NC_134791.1:1742458-1754958 GCF_046742065.1 Oratosquilla oratoria | reverse complement strand
TCACTCTCTCATAATCTCACTCTCTGACGACCTTACTCTCACTCTCTCACGACCTCACTCTCACAATCTCACTCTCTCACTTTCCGCCCTCTCACGACCTTACTCTCACAATCTCCCATTCCCACGACCTAACTCTCTCACTTTCCGTCCTCTCCCGACCTCACGCATTTGCATTATGGAGTATTGGGTCCTCGGCATTTCACAGTCCGGAGCGCAGAAAAGTGGGGAGTGGGGGCCCTACATCCGCTCCATCCAATGATCACAACTGTTTTTCGAAAAGGCCGCTTGACGTCACACGGAGCGACGTCAATGCGTCGCATCTTTTCGACGTAGAATTGCAGGGGAGAAGGGGAGAGGGGGGAGAAGGAGAGGGGAAGGGGGAGAGGGGGAAGGGGGAGACGGGGAGAGGGGGAAGGGGGAGACGGGGAGAAGGAGAAGGGGAGGGGGAGATGGGGACAGGGAGAAGGGGAGGGGAGAGGGGGAGACAGGGGGAGAGGGGGAGAGGGGGAGGGGGAAAGGGGAGATGGAAAGGGGAGAGGGGGAGATGAAAGGGGAGAGGGGGAGAGGGGAAAGGGGAGAGGGGGAGATGAAAGGGGAGAGGGGGAGATGGAAAGGGGAGAGGGGGAGAGGGGGGAAAGGGGGAGAGGGGAAAGGGGAGAGGGGGAGATGGAAAGGGGAGAGACAGGGGGAGAGGGGGGGGACCAGTCTAGACAAACATGTCATTTCGGCAGGAAGATGAAAGAGGAAGAGAAAAAATAAATAAAGAAAATAAAGAAAATAAATAAGAAAAATGAAAGAATAAAGAAGAGGAAGAGAAATGATATATGAACTCGTCCCTACGTATATATGTATGTCTTCTTTACATGTATGTATATCATCTTTACATGTCTACTTATATGTGTATGTCTTCTTTATATGTGTTTTTATATATGTATGTCTTCTTTGTATGTATGTCTGTATGTCTTCTTTACATGTATGTATATCATCTTTACATGTCTACTTATATGTGTATGTCTTCTTTATATGTGTTTTTATATATGTATGTCTTCTTTGTATGTATGTCTTCTTATATATGTATGCGTATTCTTACATATGCCTTATCTATATATAATTATGTCTTCTAATGTATGTCTTCTTATATATGTATGTCTTCTCATGTATGTTTTCTTATGTATGTATGTATATCATTTTTACATATATGTCTTCTTATACTGTATTTGTATGTCTTCTTCATGTGTTTTTATATATGTATGTCTTCTTTATATGTATGTCTTCTTAATATATGTATGCGTATTCTTACATATGCCTTATTTATGTATAATTATGTTTTCTAATGTATGTCTTCTTATTATGTATGTCTTCTTATGTATGTTTTCTTATGTATGTATGTCTTCTTTATAACCAAAAGACACTCGTTCTTACGTCACACGGCATTTATAAACACAAATTTCCAAGAAAAAAAAAACCACGTGAGAAAAAGTGAGAGTCTCCCTTCAAGCACCTCGCCGTGAGAACGAATTTAAGAGGCCGTGATTTTTCGGGTCGGGGAAGGGGGGGGGGATTCATTTGCCGGCGTGAGAAGTTCATTAGGGGGTATTAGAGAGCATTAGAGAGTATTAGAGAGCATTAGAGAGCTGCTCTTGCGGGCGCCGTCACCTCTCCGTGAGAACAATGAGTTTTTTTTTTCTTTTTCTAATCCGATTATTTGGTGAGAGTAAGAGTGAGAGGGAGGGGAGAGGGGGAGAGGGAGAGTGGGAGAGAAAGGGAGGGGAGAGGGGAAAGTGGGGGGAAAGGGGGAAAGATGGGGAGAGAGAAGGGGGAGAGGGAGAGAGAAGGGGGAGAGCGGGAGAATAGAGGGGGAGAGCGGGAAGAGAGAGGGAAGGGAGAGGGAGGGGAAAGGGAGGGGAGAGGGGGAGAGAGAAGGGAAGGAAGCAAGGAATAGGGAGAAAGACGGAGAGGGGAGATGGAGAGAGGGGAAGGGAGAGAGGAAGGAAAAGAGAGGAAAGAGGATGAGGGACAGAGGAAGAGTGTGAGAAAGGATGAGGAAGAAAGGAAGAGAGGGAGAAGAAGAGGAAGAGGAGGAGAGAGAGAGGCAAAGAAAGAGAAAAAAAAGACCAATACAATAAACAAACAACAAAATTGAATCCATCTATTACACACACACACACACACACACACACACACACACACACACACACACACACACACACAAAATGTTATATATATTTATATATGTGTAGGTGTATATATATAAATACAAATATATATATATATATATATATATATATATATATATATATGTATGTATACACTGGGGAAACACAATCAGGCATGCATACAAGGAAAAAACTTTAGCCATGATAGTTGGATACACAGAAAAGGAATCAGGGATTATTTGAGCTTTGTCCCTGGACCCCAAGTTTCATGGAAGCTGATTTCGCCCAATGAGATAGAATGAAAAAAAAAAAAAAAAAAAAAAAAAAAAAAAATCCAAAGAATCACTCGCCTTTCCCCCCCCTCTCCCACCCCCGCCACACCCCACCCACCCCAAAAAAGAGGCAATCTCGCCTTGGTCAATGGAATTTCGAAATCAATGTTTTTCATGAATGTCAAAATTCCGTCAGACACTTTCTTTAAGAAATTTTGAGGTCGCGCCTCTGAGGGTGCTTGCCGTCCCCCACCCCCCTCGCTGCTGAAGCCGTGACCACCTTGACCTTACGTGCTCGGATAGCCTGGGCAAGTGAGAGTCACCGGTGGAAACCAACGCGCCACGTTAACAGACGAAGTAGTTAGAATTCAGCTGTGCAGCGTTTATATATTTGATTATGGTTTTCCACAAGTGATTTTTGGATTCGTATACAATCTTGTAGAGGCGAGAGGAAGGATGGGGGGGAAGGAGAGGGGGAGTTAGGAGGGGGGAAGGAGAGGGGGAGTTAGGAGGGAGGAAGGAGAGAGAGGGAGTTAGGAGGGGGGAAGGAGAGGGGGAGTTAGGAGGGGAGAAGGAGAGGGGGGAGTCAGGAGGGGGAAATGAGAAGGGGGAGTTTGGAGGGGGGAAGGAGAGGGGGAGTTAGGAGGGGGAAGGAGAGGGGGGAGTTAGGAGGGGGAAGGAGAGGGGGGAGTTAGGAGAGGGGGAAGGAGAGAAGGGAGTCAGGAGGAGGGGGAGGGGGAAAGGAGAGGGGAGGAGGGGAGGAAGGGGAAAGGGGAGTGGGAGAAGGGAAGAGGGAAGAGCGGAGAAGGGAAGAGGGGAGAAGGGAAGAAGGGAGGAGGGAAGCGGGGAGGAGGGAAGAGGGGAGTGTGGGAAAGGGGAAGGGAAGAGGGGAGGAGGGAAGAGGGAGGGGGATGGGAAGGGGGTGGAAAAGGAAGGGAAGGGGGAAGGGGAGGGTAGTGGGGGAAGAGAGAGGGAGGAGGGGAAGGGGAAGAGAGAGGGAGGAGAGGGAAGTGGAAGAGAGAGGGAGGAGGGGAAGAGGAGGGGAAGAGAAAGGGAGGAGGGGAAGAGAGGGGGAGGAGGGGAAGAGAGGGGGAGGAGAGGGAAGAGAGATGGGGAGGGGAAGAGAGAGGGAGGAGGGGACAGGGAGGGGGAAGGGGAGGGGGAAGTGGGAAAGGGGGGTAAAGGTAGGTCGTTAGGATTGATTGAAAATCGAGATAAGATGTAGGTAGCGAGCTCTCCCTGGGCAAGAGGACAGCTGGGTGTACTTGGGGCGGGATTTATATATTTTTTTATCATTAGACCATTGAGGTCACGGGGGGATTAACTCATCTCAAGTATTTTGTATTTCGCCCCTCTACCCTTCCCCCCACTCCCCCTCCCCCCTACTCCCTTCCCCCCACTCCCCCTTCTCCATCCTCCCAACTCACACATACACACGTACATTCATATAAACACGTACACGCACACATAAACACGCACAGACAAACACACGCACGCGAAAACACACACGCACACACAAACACACGCACGCTCACACACACAAAGTACACATACGCGCACACACACACACACGTACACATACACATATACACATTCATACATACAGACACACACACACGTACACATATACACATTCATACAAACACTTATACATGCATACACACATTCACATAAACACACACACACACACACATTCACCTTTTTTTTTACTTAATTCCCCGTTAGGGTCAGACTGATTCCATTAAGGTCAGGGTGAGTGTAGGGCCCAAAGCCTCTTAATCGATTCTTAAACGCGAAGCCGCCGCCCCGAGCCAGAAGGAAGAGGAGCAGGAGGAGACGATCAACTTTAACTGGCTTCGGTTTGGAGTTTTCCTCCCTTATCTGTTCTATGGCACGGCCAGACTGCCTACATCTAAGCTATGGTGGATTATGTCGAAAGAGAGAGAGAGATAGGGGAGGGAGGGAGAGGGGAGAGGGGAGGGAGGGAGAGAGAGGGGGAGAAGGGAGAGAGAGGGCGAGGGAGAGAAAGAGAAGGGAGAGATAGATAGAAAGAGAGAGAGAGAGGGAGAGAGAGGGAGAGAGAGAGAGAGGGAGAGGAAGAGAGAGGGAAGAGGGAGAAAGGAGGGGAGAGATAGAGAGACACAGACACACACACACACACACACACACACACACAGAGAGAGAGAGAGAGAGAGAGAGAGAGAGAGGAGAGAGAGAGAGAGAGAGAGAGAGGGGGGGGATAGATAGAGAGAGGGGGCGAAAGAGAGAGGGGGAGATAGATAGAGAGAGAGAGGGCGAGAGAGAGAGGGAGAGAGAGAGAGAGAAGAGAGAGAGAGGGGAGGAGATAGGGAGAGAGAGAGAGAGATAGGTAGAAAGAGAGCAAGAGAGAGAGGGGTAGAGAGAGAGAGGAGATGGGAGAGACAGAGAGAGAGCGAGAGAGAGGGGAGAGATAGATAGATAGAGGGAGAGAGGGATAGGGAGAGGGGAGAGAGATAGATAGAGAGGGAGAGAGGGATAGGGAGAGGGGAGAGAGAGAGACGGGGCAGGGAGAGAGAGAGAAGGGAGAGATAGGTAGAAAGAGAGAGAGGGCGAGAGAGAGATAGAGGGAGGAGAGGAGATGGGAGAGAGAGAGACAGAGCGAGAGAGAGGGGAGAGATAGATAGATAGATAGAGGGAGAGAGGGATAGGGAGAGGGGAGGGGAGAGGGGAGAGGGGAGAGAGAGACAGAGGCAGGCAGGGAGAGAGAGAGAGAGAAGGGAGAGATAGGTAGATAGAGAGAGATGGCGAGAGAGAGAGAGGGAGAGAGACAGAGACAGAGAGAGAGCGAGAGAGAGGGGAGAGATAGATAGATAGAGGGAGAGAGGGATAGGGAGAGGGGAGAGATAGATAGGGAGAGGGGAGAGATAGATAGGGAGAGGGGGAGAGATAGATAGATAGAGGGAGAGAGGGATAGGGAGAGGGGAGAGTGGAGAGAGAGACAGAGGCAGAGAGAGAGAGAGATAGAGAGAGGGCGAAAGAGAGAAGGAGAGAAAGAGAGAGGGAGAGAGAGAGAGGGAGAGAGAGAGAGAGATAGAGAGAGGGCGAAAGAGAGAAGGAGAGAAAGAGAGAGGGAGAGAGAGAGAGGGAGAGAGAGAGAGAGATAGAGAGAGAGAGAGAGAGAGAGAGAGAGAGAGAGAGAGAGCGACTTGTATGAGCCAATTACATTATGAACGCATTGTCCGAGCGGAGGGTGAGGGTGAGGGGAAGGGGTGGGAGAGGGAAGTAGGTGAAAGGGGTGGAGGGGGAGTTCCTCCAAGAAGAATATAAGCGCCTCGTGGTGTACACTCCTCTCCTTTCAGCGAGAGGCATTTTTCTCATATCTAATTTGCAAAAATAAATAAATAAATAAATAGAAAATAAAAATAAATTAAAATAAGAAGATAAATTAAATTTGGAAGGGTCACAGCGTGACCTCGTTTGACCTTGATGATGGTCACTAGCAAAAAAAAAAAAAAAAAAAATTGGGTCATAATGTGACCCCGTTTGACCTGATGATGGTCACTAGCCCGAACGCGCGCGTGTCAAAAATGGTCTTTATCATTGGCCTCGCTGAACTGAACGCTCGGGATCAATGACACTGTCCAATTAGGTGCAGTTAATGAGGACACGCTCCAGCGAGCGGGGTCTACGGGGGCGTTCCTGTATCTCTCTCTCTCCCTCCTCTTTCCCTTTCTCTACTTCTCTCTCTCCCTCTCTCTCTCTCTCTTTTTCTCTCTCCCTCTCCCCTTTTCTCCCTCTTTTTCTCTCTCTCCCTCCCTCTCTTTTTCTTTCTCCCCCTCTCTCTCCTTCTCTCTCCCCATTCCCCCCTTCCTCTCCCTTTATTTCTCTCTCTCTCTCTCTTTCTTTCTCCCTTTCTCTGTCTCCCCTCTCTCCTTCTCTCTCTCCATCTCCCCCTTTCTCTCTCCCTCTCTCCTTGTCTCTCTCTCCCTCTCCCCCTCTCTCTCTTTCTTTCGCCCTCTCTCTGTCTCCCCCCTCTCTCTCTCTCTCTCTCTCTCTTTTTCTCTCTCCCTCTCTGTTTCAGGTCATTTCTCTTTGTAGGTCACATATTTCCCTGAATTAATTATTTAATTTATTATTATTTTCAGGGGGACATAACCCCAAATATAACAAAAGAAATAAATACAATAAATAGATAAAATATATACATAATTCTTTTCACAGAAGCATTACTTTCATCTAAGCAAAAAAAAAAAAAAAAAGATTAATTAATAAAGAATAAACGACAAATAAATAATTCAATAAATACATTATCAAATAAATAAATAGATAAACAAATCAATAAATACATCAGCTAAGTTGAAATACAAGTATTATAACAGCCACAAACATATAATCATGTACACATTATATATATTTCATACATGTGCACATTCGTACATACATACATACATACATACACACATGTAGCACTGAAATACTTAACTGTGCTGTAATGCTTACAGATTCATTCACACACTAAATCCGAAATTTATTTTTGGATCTAAATTTTTTTTTTTTTTTTTTTTCAAAATAACATTTTGTATTTTGGGCCACTAAACCATCGACTTCAAATTGCCAAAGAATTATTAAACTTAATGGCGATATCATAAAATGTCTTGAAAAGGTTTTTTTATTTTTTTTTTTTTTTTTTTTTTTTTTTTTTTTTTTTTTTTTTTACATTTTTGTAATGCATTACAAATATACATATCAGATAATTTTTCATGACCGTCGCGTGTACGACTCGAACCAACGCTAAGAGGCCATAAGGCTACTGGGCAGCGCATTAACCCGCTCGGCTACAGAACCTATATATTACTTACATTACATATTCACATTGCAAACCTAAATAATTTTATGCCTATGCATATACATATATCCACATATACGCATACTCATACAAACACATGTCTAAATACAGTATATACATACATATATGCATACATACATTTATGCATATATACACAGTTATGTACATACCTACGTACATGTGTATATACGTGCACATATAACACATTTGCACATACATGTATGCATATATACACCCTTACACATATATGCATGAACTCATAACACATATGAACGTATACACATATATCCATGATGCACATATATACGCACATCCACACACATTACAAATGTATATGCATACATACATGAACACTACTTGATGGCGCGGTGGGTAGAGTTCCCGGCTGCCATTACGGAGGTCCAGGTTCTAATCCCGCCCAGGGCTGAAATAATTTCAGTATCGCTGCGCTGCGAGTTGTTACTCCAACTCCCCACCACGAGAGTTGGAGTAACGATTCTGAGCTCTCTTCCGGGAGGAAAACAGCTGTCGATCACGAGTCCAACATGTGGTCCAAACACGAGAATGTACTCGTACATACACACAAAGAGAATGTGTTCGTACATACACACAAAGAGAATGTACTCGTACATACAAACAAAGAGAATGTACTCGTACATACACACAAAGAGAATGTACTCGTATATACACACAAAGAGAATGTACTAGTACATACACACAAAGAGAATGTACTCGTACATACACACAAAGAGAATGTACTCGTACATACACACAAAGAGAATGTACTCGTACATACACACAAAGAGAATGTACTCGTACATACACACAAAGAGAATGTACTCGTACATACACACAAAGAGAATGTACTCGTACATACACACAAAGAGAATGTACTCGTACATACACACAAAGAGAATGTACACGTGCATACACAAAGAGAATGTACTCGTACATACAAAGAGAATGTAGTCGTATATGCACCCAAAGAGAGTGTACTCGCACATACACAAAAAGAGACTTTATTCGTACATACACACAAAGAGAACATACATACACACAAAGAGAACATACATACACACAAAGAGAATGCACGCTTACATACACACAAAGAGAATGTGTTCGTACTTACACACAAAGAGAATGTACTCGTACATACAAAGAGAATGTACTCGTACATACACACAAAGAGAATGTACTCGTACATACACACAAAGAGAATGTACTCGTACATACACACAAAGAGAATGTACTCGTACATACACACAAAGAGAATGTACTCGTACATACACACAAAGAGAATGTACTCGTACATACACACAAAGAGAATGTACTCGTACATACACACAAAGAGAATGTACTCGTACACACAAAGAGAATGTACTCGTATATATACACAAAGGGAACATACATACGCACACCTGCAGTAAACAGCAGCCTATTTCACCTCGTTTATACAGCTCATCAGGAGCGCGCGCCCCGGCCATCCGGGAGGAAATTTGCAAAGTTATCCAAACGCGGAGGCATCGCCGAGAAGAGACGGGGCCCCACGACTACAAAGACTAGAAAAGTTACTATCCGCACTTCGGCTTCTTCGATCTCATTAAAACCCCGGAATAAGCTTCCCTGAAGAAGTTAACCGGTTCCGGATTACTCTCGTCTGTAGGACATATGGTCCCGTGGGTGCTCCTCGGTGAGGGGATGTGAAGAGGTATTGTTAAATACTACTTATTTGATTTATTCATTCATTCAATCTCTATTTTTTCATAATACACATTTGGGAATGGATGCAAATAGGAGATTGTATGAAGGGGTGATTGTGCCGACAGATTGTATGGGGCAGAAACATGGAATTGAAGAGAAATTTTTTTTTAATGTGTTTGAGATGAAATGCCTGAGAAGTATGGTACGGGTTACAAGGATGGATAGAGTGAGAAACGAGGTGAGGAGGAGAGCGGGGGTGAAAATATACCATATATGAATGACTAACTTCTATATCACTAGATCTAATAACAATAATAATAATAATGATAATAATGATAATAATAATAATAATATTAATAATAATAATAATAATGATAATAATAATAATAATGATAATAATAATAATAATAATAATAATAATAATAATAAGAATAATAATAATAATAATAAGAATAATAATATTAATAATAATAATTATAATTATAATAATAATAATAATAATAATAATAATAATAATAATAATAATAATAATAATAATGGCATAAATTAATTCCCCCCCCCCCGTCTGCGTGAGGGCCATCTGTACGATGAGGCACTGTCCTGGGGGATGGTGGGGGGGGGGAAGTACCAGAGACTCCCCATCCCCCCACCCCCATGGAAGAAGCCCCCCGCCAAGACGAAAGAAGAACTCTCGAAGAAATGGATGGATGGATGGATGGATGGACTGGTGGATGGATGAATATATTGATGGATGGGTGGATGGATAGGTGGATGGATGAATACATTGATAGATAGGTGGATGGATGAATATATTGATGGATGGATGGATAGGTGGATGGATGTATATATTGATGGATGGATGGATGGGTGGATTGATGGACAGGTGGATGGGTGAATATATTGATGGATGGATGGATGGATAGGTGGATGGATGAATATACTAATGGATTGACGGATGGATGAATATATTGATGAATAGGTGGATGGATGAATATATTGATGGATAGGTGGATGGATAGGTGGATAGATAAATATATTGATGGGTGGATGGAGAGGTGGATGGATGAATATATTGATGGATGGATGGGTGGGTGGATGAATATACTGATGAATAGATGGATGGATGGCCATATTGATGGATGCATTGATGGATGGATGGATGGATGGATGAGTAAATGGATGTTCCTGAACTTATCCGTGAACATTTGCGAATGAATACGAAAGAAGGAATTGGGGGGGGGCAAAGGTGTGGGGGGGATATGGGGGGACAGGGGGGAAGGGACGTTAGAAGGGAGGAGGGAGGGAAGGAGGGGAGAGGGAGGGGGAGAGGGAGGGGGAGAGGTGGGGAGGAGGAGAGGTAGGAAGGGGGAGAGTGGATGGGGAGGAGGGGAAGCAGGGGGGAGAGGTGGGGAGGAAGGGGAGGTAGAGAGGGGGAGAGGAGGTGGGGAGGAGGATAAGAGTAGGGGGAGAGGTGGGGGCTGGAAGAAGGGGAAGAAGAGAGGAGGGTAAGGGAGAGAGGGAGGGAATAGTAGGAGAGTGTGGGGGGAAAGTGTGGGGAGGGAAGTGGTGAGAAGAAAAGGGGGGATAAATGGGGGGTGGAAGTTGTCCAACCAATCAGAGAACTTGAAGAGATACAATTGACCCCAAATAACTACAGAAGGATCGTGACAAAATAAACAAACTGTCGTACGCAAATAACTATACGGAGGCGCACACACACACACACACACACACATATATTATATACATATATATATATATATATATATATATATATACATGTGCGTGTGTGTGTGTGTGTGTGTGTGTGTGTGTGTGTGTGTAATAATTTCCACAATGAACGCGTGAATAAAGATTTTGCAGAAACCACGGGGAAATCAAAAGAACGATATATTTAATCACTCTATCCGACCTTCCAACCCCTACCATACATCTCAGACATTTCATCTCAAACACATGTAAATTTTCCTCTCTGCCTCTCTTAAATTCCATGTTTCTGCCCTATATAATACCGTTGGCACAATCACCCCTTCGTTCAATCTCCTCTTTGCATCCATTCCCAGATGCCTATTTCTCATAACACTTTTTTTTATCCTCCAAGGCATTTACTTGCTTCGCTCAGTCTACAATTTACCTCCACCTCCACTCCTCCCTTTCCTGCCACATGTGACTCCAAATACCTAAAGCTGTCCACTTCCTCCAGCCTCTCTCCTTTTATACTTCCAACTCACTGCCATCCTCTACCCTTGTACATCTCATCACCTTGCTTTTACCCACATTTACCTTCAACTTTCTCCTATCGCATACCTTCCCAAACTCCGTCACTATCTCCCTTAATCCCTCCTCTGACCCTGTCACAAGCGCAGTGTCGTCCGCAAACAACATCTGGCTCACCTCTCACTTTTCTCCATTTTCTTTAACCATCTCCAGTCCCCTGCCCATTACCCTTTCCTTTACCTCCCGCACCACCTCATCCATGTACACATTGGACAACCATGGCGACATGACACATCTCCGACGCAATCCTACATTTACCTCAAACCACTCACTCTCTCTCCATTTCCCTATATAACACAATCTCTCCTACTCTCGTAAAAACTCTTAATTCCCTTTAACAGCTTTCCCCTAATCCCATAGATCTGCAAAACCGCCCACAGTGCCTTCCTGTCTATCCTGTCATAAGCCTTGGATGTAGCAAATGGACTTCAATATCTCAAAGTGCGGAGTATTCAACGCAGGATTACACAACACAGATAACAGGTATAACTTAAACGATGTTATCTTAAATACAGGAGAATGTGAAAGGACTCACGAGTGTTAGTGAGTCCGGACCTTAAATCCAGGAAACAGTGCATTAATGACAGGAATATAGCTAACAGGGCATTAGGTTTTACTGCTAGGACAGTTACAAACAAAATTGCGGAGGTAATCATTAAGCTCTATTTGCCTATAGTTAGACCCATCCTTGACTATGCGGTACAGTTTTGGTCTCCGTCCTATAGAATGGACATCAATTCACTAGCATCAGTTCAGAGAAGAATGACCAAAATGGACTCAAAAATTGACCTTACGAAGAGAGGCTTAGACACCTTAAATTACATTCTATGGAAAGACGCAGAGTGCGGGGTGATCTAATAGAGGTGGTGAAGTGGGTTAAGGGCTTTAACAAGGATGCAGACAAGGTCATCATATCAAGACAGCAGGACAGGACTTGTAGTGGTGGGTTTGAATTGGGCAAATTTAGGTTTAAGAAGGAAATAGGCAAGAACTGGTTTACCTTACAGAGTAGTTAACGAATGGAATAGTCTTAGTAACTATTTAGTTAGTGAGCGCTGACACAATTGTCTGTCTTAAAAGATGAGATAACTTCATGGATAGGGATGAAAGGTTGTGAGGGACATGGAACTGCTTAGTGTGGGCCATATGGTCTCTTACAGTCTCCTCCACTCTTATGTATCCAGTTGAGGGTTTGTCTTTGAAGAAATTAAGCTCAATTAAACCCTTGCACTGACAACAAGAATTATGAGTTTCGTAAATTTACAGTGG
>NC_134791.1:1715714-1741958 GCF_046742065.1 Oratosquilla oratoria | reverse complement strand
AAAAGGATTAAATTTGCTGGGATTTATTATTATTATTATTTTATTTTTATTTACATATTTCGAAGAACAACGACAAAAAATAAGATAAATAAATAAAGTAAATAGATGAATAAATAAATAAATAAGAATGATATATTTAAAGTAAAATATCAATAGAATAAAATAAAAGATAAGAATAAATAAAATAAAATAAAATAAAATAAAAAATAAGATAAAATAAAATAAAATAAAATAAAATAAAATAAGATCAAATAAATGAAAACAAAACGAGACAAAATGAAACAAGATAAAATCCATAGGGGATCATTAACATAACCATTAATTGTTGAAAATGTCATTGCATGCAGACTATAATTTACGCTTTTATCCTTAGTAATCCTAACTCTCCCCCCCCCTCCGTGGGCTTCCCTCCCCCCGTGGGCTTCCCCCCCCCGTGGGCCTCCCCCTCCCCCGTGGGCCTTCCCCCCCCCCCCATGGATTGAGCTCAGCCACCCCCCAGGGTCAATGTTATTCTTGTGACCGAAGACGATGACGTCAGAGCCTATTGTGACGTCACGTCGTTGTTCTGTGACGAGGTAATGAGATGGCGCCATGACGTATGAGTGACGTATGGGTGACGTCAGCGCATGGGGGGCCTTTGTCGGCCACGGTCTTGGATCACGTGCAGGGCTTGTGATGATGACAATGATAATGGTCATAAACGATAAAAACAACGATGATGTAATGTATATACCATATATATATATATATATATATATATATATATATATAAATACACACACATATATATATGAAAATTGGTATGTTATAACACATTTGTAAAAGTTCACTATAAACCCACTATCGGAGAAATAATAACTGAAAATACAGGGAAAACTGTATATTTCGACTACTATCTGTAGTTCTCTTCAGCTGAAGAGGACTACAGATAGTAGTCAAAATATATAGTTTCCCTGGTGTTTTCCGTTAGCATTGCTCCGATAGTGGGTTTTATAGTGTATATATATATAGATATATAGTATATATATATATATAAATATATCTATATATATATGTATATATATATGAAAAAAGTGGAAAGAACAGAGTCATGGGTCTACGTTCCCGAATTTCATTACTGACCGGTTTTCGCTATGTAGTTTCTTCAGCAGGAAGAAGCTAAAAGACGAAACACGGTCAGGAATAAACTTCGTAACGAAACCGCGTCACTCTTCTTTTTTCAATCCTTTTCAACTTGTCACAATGTCCTTCAATTTCATGATATATATATATATATATATATATACTAATATATATATATATATATATATACATACATGTAAAATATATGTATACATGATAATATAAATATATACTATATTATATATAAATAGTACTATATACATATATATGATGATGAATACGTCGACGACGACTATGATGATGATGATGATGATGATGATGATGATGATGATGATGACGACGAAGACGACGACGATGAACGACGATAATTGATAATAACGATAAATATGATATGATGATGATGATGATGATTCTGATGATGATGATGATGATGATGATGATGATGATGATGATGATGATGATGATGACGAAGACGACGACGATGACGACGATAATGATGACGATAATGATGCTAACGATAATTATGATGATGACGATGATGATGATGATGATGATGATGATGATGATGATGATGATGATGATGATGATGATGGTGGTGGTGGTGGTGGTGATAACGACGACGACGACTGATGACGACGATAATGACGACGATAATGACGACGATGATGACGACGACGATGATAATGACATATACGACAACGATGACGTCAACACCATACATTACCAATCACAGACCCCCTACCCTACCTTACCAGTCAGCATTTCCCCCCTAAATTCCCCTAAACGATTTTATCCCCCTACTTCCGAGATTGCCCTATTTCCCTAACCCCTCCCTATTCCCTCAACCCTCAAGCTTAATTACCATAGTTGAAGCAATCAACCCTAATCAATTATCTACTCGGGTACTATAGAGCGGGAATTACTCAATTCACTATAATCTGATATTTAAATCTCATGGACATATACACGCAAATAATCTATGTATTCTGTAAATTATGAATACTTTGTGAATACCTCAATGGGAAATGAATTTTAGTCCCTCCTGGGGGCATAAGAACATAAGGATGGAGAAGACTGCAAGAGACCATATGGCCTACACTAGGCAGTTCCTTGTCCCTTACCACACCTGTCATCCTGGGTGGGAGAAGGAGGAGGAGGAGGAAAAGGAGGAGAAGAGGGAAGAGAAGAGGGGAGAAGAGGAGGAGGAGAAGGAGCAAAGAAAAAGGACCCCCCAAATCCTCTTTCCCCCCCCCTTGGGGGACGACTGAGGTCAAAGAAAGAGTCCTCCTCCTCCTGGTGAGGATTTGAACTCGGACCCACAGGGAGGAGAGCGTGTTTGGTATTGATGTCTCGAGTGCCACTCGAGTCTGTGATTGGAGGGCCAGCGAAGGCTGAAGAGAGAGAGAGAAGAGAGGGAGAGAGAGAGAGAGAGAGAGAGAGAGAGAGAGAGAGAGAGAGAGAGAGAGAGAGAGAGAGAGAGAGAGGAGAGACATAGAGAGAGAGAAGATATGCAGGAGAGAGAGAGAGAGAGAAAGAGAAAGAGAATAGAGAGTGAGGGAAGACAGAGAAATGGGAGAGAGAAGAGGGTGAGAAGAGAGAGAGAGAGAGAGAAGAGAGAGAGAGAGAGAGAGAAGAGAGAGAGAGAGAGAGAGAGAGAGAAGACAGAGAATGAGAGAAAGAGAAGAGAGAAAATGGGAGAGAGAGAGAGAGAGAGAGAGAGAGGGAGAGAGATACAAAGAGAGAGATACAGAGATAGATATATAGATTCAGAGAAAGAGAAGACAGAAGAGAGAGAGAGAGAGAGAGAGAGAGAGAGGGGTGGGAAGCACTTTCGTATCAGGTAGTCCTTTATCCTTTTTTTTTTTTTTTTTGGTAGAGATAGAGGCTTGGTGAAATAGAAATTGTTACGATGATAGAATGGTCTGGTGGTGATACAAAAAGAGCGGTTTGGTGTAAACAAACGGTTTTTGGTGATAGTATGGTAGGTTGGTGATAGAGATATGTGATCATTTTGGTGATAGATAAGGTTTGGTGTTAATACTGTATGTGTTTGGTGATTGTGGTGGTGATAGAGGAAAGTTTGGTGTTAAAATGGAATTTGGTGATAAAGTGATAGGGACAGAGTAATAATAGTGGTGTTAGAGAAAGGTTTGGTGATAGAATGGTGAGCTGGTGACAGAGGGCTCTGGTGATAGAAAGGAAGATTTGGTGATAGACCAAATGTCTGAGTAATTGATTTTGGTGATAAAGAGAACAGGGACAAGACTGGTGATAAAAAGAGAGATTTGGTGATAGCGAGAGAAACTTGGTGATAGAGAGTGGGACTTGGTGATACAGACGGAATTTGGTGATAGTGGCTTTGTGGTTTGGTGCAAGGAGGTTGGTGTAATTGTGCTTTGGTGCAAGTGAGAGTTTGGTGTAAGGGTATCTATGATGCAAGTAGGGATGGTGATAAAGAGTTGGGTATGGTGCAAGTAAGGTAACCTGGTGCAAGAGATGCAAGAAAGAGGGATTTGGTGCAAGGATTTTGGTGAAAGGAGGCTTGGAGGAAGTAGCCTACAGGGGGAATGGTGCAAGACAGAAGGAGACTGGTCCAAGCGAGAGCAAGGTTTGGTGCAAGAAAAGAAT
Source organism: Oratosquilla oratoria (assembly GCF_046742065.1). Taxonomy (NCBI): domain Eukaryota; kingdom Metazoa; phylum Arthropoda; class Malacostraca; order Stomatopoda; family Squillidae; genus Oratosquilla; species Oratosquilla oratoria. Next base: position 1,738,208 of record NC_134791.1, on the reverse strand, counting down.
TTGATGGAAAGATATAAGAGTTTTGGTGCAAGAGGCTGGTGCAAATGACGGATTATTAGACATGTGTAAGGGATTTGGTGTAATTGTGTGGGTCAATGGTGCAAATGAAAGGTTTTTGGTGAAAGAAGAGAGGAATTGGAAAGAGCGTGGTGCAAGGATTGGTGGTATCCAATACATAGAAGATTTTTTTTTATATATATATTTTTTTTCACTTAAAGTAGGATAAATCTTCTTTGTTATATATAAAAAATTGAGAAAATACTGTAAATGAATTTAAATAAATTAACATAAAATAGATTAAAATAAAATAAGGTGAAATAAACAAGAATAAAATTTAAAAAGATGACATGAAATATAATAATAGAATCAAACAGACTAAAATGTGATTGTATAAAGATAAAATAAAACGAAATAAAATGAAATAAAATAAAAATAAAATTATATGAGATAAAATAGAATAAGATAAAGATAGAATTAATTAAACATAATAAAAGAAAAGAAGAGAAAATAAAATAAAAAATAAGTAAATGGATTTAATAGATTAAAACAACGTAAGATAAAACAAGACGAAATAAAAAGAAAACATAGAACGAAACAAAACACAGAACGAAACAAATTACTTCGGCCAAACTGACCCGCATTCTTAACTCCCCACCAAAAAATAAATAATCAAATTAATCACTGCATATGACAAGGCAATTATAGTTGCATGATGGTCAACAACTATTTGTAAAAAAAAAAAAAAAAAAAAAAAAAAAAAAAAGTATATAAGAATGAGCCCAATAGAGGACTAGAACACACACACGCAAAAAAAAAAAAAAAAAAAAAAAAAAAAAAAAAAAAAAAAAAGGCGGGATATCTAATGACCTGATTAATTAGCTTACCTCTGATTACATCTTAATGAATATTCATAACTCTGCTACAATGACATCAGATCCACGGACCCAAATCAACAAATACACATATGATTGAAATCGCCCTAAATAAACCAGAATAAAATATAGAAACTGGTCCAAACACCTGAAGAGAATCGTCATTCACGCCTGAAATAAACTCAAATAATTCCGACAGCTGTCGCAGGATTCGAACCGGGGCCTTACTTGACGCTTGGCCAGAGCTCTACCGAGTGAGCTAATGGAGCTACAAAAGTCCCTAACTTGGAGTCAGACCAACTTCCAAGTTAGAGACTTTTGTAGCTCCGTGAGCTCAGTCGGTAGAGCTCTTGTTTAGCGTTCAGCAAGGCCCCGGTTCGAGTCCCGCGGCAACATCGGGAAATTATTTGTCCAAATATGTTTCTAATCCCTTTGGCGTCTTTCAAACATTCCCGTCGCCTGAATAGAATTGTCAGTCTCTGTTGTAGTTTAACCTTAATGGTCCATTTCAGGACCGGTCTATCCCCTGAGGGAAGATATATTCCCTGTACCTCACCACGGTGGTTTGGTCCTGCTTGTAAGGGTTATCTGTATAATGGGAAATGTATGTAAAGTTGTTTTTGGTGTGTAGGAATGTATGTAGTTGTGAATGAAGTCAGTGTATTGAGATCGACCATACTAATTAGGTGCTATCGTGCATATATATATATATAATTACATATATATAGATATATATATATATATATATATATATATGTATGTATTATATATATATACACATACGTACATATATATATTGGTGAAGCGTGGCAGGAGATTTTCTCTAAGGCATATTCTGTTAAAAACGACAGCAAAAGAATTATTGATTAACTTTTTCCGTGAGCTCTCAAGTGGGACTGGTTTACCGCACCTCTGATATCCCCCGTTGTGAAGAGAGATGGGCTGGAAAACCATGAAAATGATTTTTGTACTTCACGAGGATCAAACTCGGACCTTTCGCGTTCCGAGGGAGCCACGTTACCTACTGCTCTACGCGGGGTTTATAATAAAAAATAAATATTTTAAATTTGCCTAAAAGAGACGGAAATAAAGCATAGGAAGTCTATTAAATCCCCTTACTTTTTGGGTTAACTTTGGACTGAATTAAGTCATCTGGTCTTTAATAGGACAAAATAAAATCGGACAAAAGTAGGATGAAATATATTAAGAGAAACTAAAGATAAAGAAAAAACCCAGAACAAAATAAATCAGGAAATGATAAATTAGCTTTAAAATGATTAGGACAGGATACATTAAAAAAGGACAAAATAAATAAAGACAATATATAAAACATTAGGACAAAATAAATAAAGACAAAATTAGGATGAAATATTTGAAGACAATCTAAAGATAAAGAAAAAATAGAAAAAATAATTCAGAATAAAATAAATTAGGTTTAAGATTAGGACAGGATTAATGAAAAAATGACAAAATGAATTAAGTCAAAATATAAGACAATATTAGGATAAAATAAGTTAGAATTAATTAAATTAGGACAACATAAGTGACATTATTTAAGACAACATAACTTAGAGCAACGTATATTAGGGAAAATATATTAATCAATAAGGACAAAAATAATCAGGCCAACAAAAAAATAGGTCAAAACCAATAAATCCATAATCAATCAGGACAAAGAATCTATGAATAGGCCATCAGGTCAAGAAAATTCATCTTCAGGTCCTCGACCTAATGAGACCCGCCGCATTGACCTAAGTAGGTCAACGCGCTGGAAGCCTAATTGAAAAAAAAAAAAAAAAAAAAAAAAAAAAAAAAAAAACCACCAATGAGAAGACGCGACGGAGACGAATAAAATCGCCTGACGGCAATGTGAACGTTAAGAACAGGACCACCAGGAAGGGAAGTGAGTAATAGTGCGGAAGGTGGGTATTAGTAATGAGGGTAATGACGTGACAGGGGTAATTAGAATAACTGGGGTAATGAGCTTCGATGCTGTTGGCGTGTTATGAAACGTGGTTCGAATTTTGAAACTTTATGAAGTTTTATTGAAACTGAAACGTGTTTGCTTTCGAATCGTGAAACGCTATTGAAACATGACTGGAATGAAACACGTTTCAATGTATTATGAAACGTGGTTTGAATATCGAATCTTTATGAAGTCTTACTGAAAATGAAACGTGTTTGCGTTCGAATCGTGAAACGCAACTGAAATATGACGAGAATGAAACACGTTTCGAAGTCTGTATTATGAAGCATGGTTCGAATCTCAAGATTTACGAAGCCTTACCAAAACTGAAACGTCCACTCGCACCCATCACACTCCCACTACCACCCACCCACTCCCACCCACCCACTCCCCACCCACACCACTACTCACCTCCCACCCAACACATTCCCACTCCCGCCCATCATACGCCCACTCTCCCACTCCACTCACTTCCCCACCACTCCTACTCCTCCACCCACCCACTCTCACTCCAACTACCCACCCATCCAAAGAAGGAGGGGACAGTCCCACTCCCGCCCATCACACTCCCATTCCCACCCACCCACTCCCACCCTCCTACTCCCACCCATCACACTCTCTCTCCCACCCATCACACTCCCACTCCCCCCATCACACTCCCACTCCCACCCACCCACTCCCACCCTCCTACTCCTACTCACGCCCCATCACACCTACCCACGCCATTCACAACTAACCCACCCATCACACTCCCACACCATCACACACTTCCCCCCACCCATTCTCACTCCCACCCACCCCCTCCCTTTCCACTCCCAACTCTCCCATCACCCACTCTCCCACTCCTCCACTCCCACCCATCACACTCCCACCCATCACACTCCCACCCACCCACACCCACTCCCAACCCACCCACACCCACTCTCCCACACCCCACCCACATGACCACCACCCACCCACCCACTCCCATCCCACTCCTATCCACTCACTATCACTCCCACACCCACCCACTCTCACTCCCACAGCGAGCCCCACCACAACCGCCCACTCCCCACTCCCATGCCACCCCTCTTCAAGCCCACACCCACCCACTCACACTCCCCCACACAAACACAAGACACCCACCCCCACCACGACCTGCAGCACCCACCCACTCCCACTCCCATTCCCACCCCACTTCCACTCCCACTCCCACACCCTCCCTCTCCCACTCCCACACCCACCCCACTCACGTCCCCACACCGCTCGCCACTCTCACTCCCATTCCCACCCTACCCACTCTCACTTCCCACCCACCCCCACACCCACGCCCTCCACCCACTACTCACAATCCCATTCCCACCCACACCTCACTCCCACCGCCACCCACTCTCACTCCCACCCCCCCCCACCCACGCCCTCCCACCCACCCACTCTCACTCCCACCCCTACCCACCCCCTCCCACTCCCACTCCCACCCATTCCACTTCCACCCATTCCATCTCCACCCATTCCACTCCCACTCCACCGCCCTTTCCTCCTCTCATCTTAGCTCCTCGTGGATGACGGGTCATCCCTGTATCCCGCCCACTGCCCGTTTAGTATTAGCCAGAATAAAATCAGCGAGTAGAAGGAAGCCGCAAAGGTAATTAGTAACAGTAACAGTTACTATAGTAACTAGGTTGTTAGTGGTACAGTAATATTCTATTAATATTTATCAACTGGTTAATCTATTTTATCTATATATTTGTTATTGTTTTATTGATATTTTATTATTTAGCAGAAGACAAAAATAAAAGCAAAAATAACAATAGAAAATTGGTAATAACAATAACAACAACAATGACACCGTTATTATAATACTGCCTACATACATCCCTACCATACCACCATTTCCACCTCCACCATCTCCACCATAATCACCACCACCATCACGACGACGACCACCACCACCAAACCATCACTACCACTACTACTATCATCACCATTACTGTCACCACCCACGCCACCATCAAACCACCACATTACTATCATCACCACCACCAATAACATCCTATCCACCACTATCTTTACCACCATCACCGCCACTACCTCCACCACCACCATTATCACCATCACCATCTCCACCACCACCACTGCCATCACCATCTCCATCACCAACACTGCCACCACCTCCACCACCACTGTCATCATCTTCACCACCATCACCACCATCACCACTACCACCTCCTCCACCACCACCACTGCCACCACCTCCACCATCACCACCACCTCCACCACTACCACAACCACCACCAACACTACCACCACCACCACCACCATCACCTTCACCACCACCACCACCACCATCACCACCACCACTACTACCACCAACAAGAACAATAACCAAAAAAACAACAGTAACAAAGAACAGCAGTAACAACAGAAACAACAACTACAACAGCAACAACAACAACAACAACAACAACAACAACAACAACAACAACATCAGCAGCCTATGGGCGAGGCGTGCTTTCTCGCAGCTCAGATCGAAGCAGCAGCAACAACAGCAGCAGCAGCAGCCGAAGATGTAAACAATAATAACGGCAGGCGCCGCCGCCGCCGCCAAAGGGAGCGTTCGAGTTTAACTGAAATTCTTATTTCAATCATCTATTTTGCATGGAGAGTAAACACGAGAGATTTGAAGATTTTTTCTTTTCTGATTTTTTTTTATTGTTGTTGTTGTCCTTGTTGTTGTTCCTCTTGTTGTTGTTAATATTACTTTTATCCCGCCATCCAAGAGGAGGGAGGGGGTTGAAAGGGAGTGGAGTATGTGGGGATGGAATGGGTGGGAGTTGATTTTATGCCTTTGTCTTTTGGCTACCTCCCTTGTAAGGGGGGAAAACCCCTTTGTGTAGTACGTGTGTAATACTATTATCATTATCATTGTCACTATTATCATTATTACTATTATTGTTACCATTATTATTATTACTGTTATTGTAATTATCATTATTATTACTATTATTACTATTTTCATTATTACTATTATTACTCATCATTTCTTATCATTATTATTATCATTATTTTCATTGTTTTTATTATCATTATCAGCATTATCATTATCAGATTTCTACTATTATTATCATCTTATTTTTTTATCTATATATACAGTATCTATTTATTCATTTAACAAATGTTTATTCTATTACTATTACTACTACTACTACTACTACTACTATTGTTACTATTATTGTCATTATCATCATCATCATCATCATCATCATCATCATCATCATCATCATCATCATCATCATCATCATCATCATCATCATCATCATTCTTCATCTTCATCATCATCAGCATCAACATCATTATTATTATTACTTATCATTATTATTATTAATTATTATTATGTATTATTATTATTATTAGCATCATTTTGTCTACTTATATCCGATATAAGAACATAAGAATGAAGAAGACTGTAAGAGACCATAAGGCCTACAATAGGCAGCTCCGTAGGATTTTTCAGTACAAGCCTCTAGTAAGAGTTAGAAAAAAAAAAAAAATAAAAAATTTATATAGTATATATATATATAAATACTATATATAAACATATATATAATATATATATATATATATACTATACAGGATTTATATATAAAAGTGATTCATATATGTTCCTCTTAAATACATGGCTGGCGTCAGACGATTTCATTCACCTGACGCGGGTATGACGTCATCTTCATGACGCTCAAATCACGTGACAATTCTGACTGCCGCCAGACGATTTAATTAAAATCTATTATTTATAATTATTATATACCATTTATCGTTTATTATTTATCAGTTATTTAATTCACCTCGGAGAACCCTTCCCTTTAGTTAATCCATTATTTATTATTCATTGTTTATATATTATTTATCATTTATTATTTATGATTTATTATTTCTTATCTATTATCATCTATTATTTACTATATATTATTTATCATTTATTACATATGATTTATTCCTTATCATTTATCATCTATTATCTATTTATTATTATCTATTATTAATTATTATTATTATTAATTATTAATAATAATAATTATCAATAATTATTATTAATTATTATTATTAATGATCTATTATTAATTATTATTATTATTATTATTATTATTATTATTATTATTATAATTAAATTATTAATCATTATCTAAATTATTTCATTATTCATTTTTTACCATTTACTATTCATTGTTTACTATTTATTATTTACTATTTCCTATCTATTATTATCTACTAATTATTTAATACTCATTATCTATTATCATAATTTTATTTTCTATTATTTATTGTTTACAATTCATTATCTATTATCTATTATTCATTATTTGTCATCTATTATTTGTAATTTATTATAATTATATATTATTATATATTATATATCATTATATATTAATATCTATAATTTATCGTTTATCATCCATTATCTATTACTTATTATTTAGTATTTACTATTCATTATTCATCAGTTACACAGGGGAACACTTTTTCAGTAACTTTGAGTTGCATTGGATATTTTAACGGATTTTGAAAGAGTTTTAGGCGCTGATTTCAAATCTGAAATTAGTTTTTCTCTACAAGCTCTAGTTTGTATGCAATTAGAGTTAATGAAATTGTACAAATGTGAACTTGCGTAAACCAGGTATAAAGCATTTTAACGTCCATATATATAGATAAGCTTCTAATATTTTGATCATTCTTCTTTTGTTTCAGTTCAAACACTGGCTTCCAGAATGATACATCATTGCAGAAACAAGCCTGATGCCTCTGCTACATATTGGATGCTACCCACTCCAATCGTCAGAGACGTAACATATTCCTCGTTCGGCAAGCGTGCCAACAAGGCAAAATTTTGAATTTCATCTTGGTGATCAAGACAAGCAAATGGCCTCCTCAAGTTGTGAACCACAATTGTGAGGAAATGCTTCGAGACTGGACCAAAATGAAAACGCAAAGGGACTGCCTTTTGAAGTTCAATAATTTGGGCGCGAACCCACCAACCATGTAACTGACAGTTTTATTTCTGCATTGGTAAACACAACGGGTGTTGGGAAGAAAAAAAAACCGACATAAGATTACGTATCCGAACCTTCCCTCAGCATTCGCCTGTTCCGCACTCTGAAGAATACCCTGTTCCATTTTTCAAGGCTGCCTTCATTGGACGATAAAGACATTGGACATATACAAGCCAGCAAGACAGTTTGTGACAGTGAATTGTCAGAAAAGTGTCACACTCGGAGACTGTTCTTCATGACACTGAAACCTAATCCCGTCCCTAAGCCTCTCCCCGATCGCTGAACTGAATGATTTAGTGCGGGATTTAGGTCTTTCCAAAGAAAAGCAGCGAGCTTTTGGCATCAAGATTACAAGGCAGAAATCTGTTGAACACTCTGTCAGTATCATAATTTCAGACAGCGTGGACCGCTCTTTTGTGACCATCTTTTCCAAAAGAGACAGTTGTTACTGCAATGACATCCCAGGCTCCCAGGTGTACCTTACTATCTCCAGCTGACATGGAGACTCTTTTAGACATGTTCAAAACGCCGATACTAAAGTTGTTCTTTTACATAATGGCAATGTTTTATGGAGCAGTACCTGTCGGCACTCAGTGCAATTGCGGAAGACTATGATGATATGAGAATGGGTCATGGACTTATTAAAGTATCATGAGCACAATTGGATAATTATGTGTAGACTTAAAGATGGTCAACATACTTCTTGTACAACAGAAAGGTTTCACCAAGTTCCATGTTTCCTCTGTATGTGGTACGAGCCCGAGCACGAACAAGACATTGGGTCCAGAAAAACTGGCCTATTCGTGACACCCTTGAAGCAGGCATGCCACATATCATACAAGACCCAATTGTAAACAGCAGATAAGATCATCTTCCTCCTCTTCACATCAAATTAGGTTTGATGAAACAATTTGTATAGGCACTGGAAACCGACGTGAAATGTATCCAACACAGGTCACACAGCTTTTACCAGGATACATTTGAGAAGAACAAAAGCATCCGTTTTGATGGCCCACAGATTCGAACCCTAATTATGATGATCAGTTTGGTTTGCTAAGATGACCGCTTTAGAAGGGCAAGCATGGTTTATCCTTTGTGGCAGTCGTATCAGAACTTCCTTGGAAACAATAAGGCCGGAGAACTACAGTGAACTTGTGAACAGAATGCTCCTCCGCTTCCGTGATCTCGGGTGCAACATGAGCATCAAGCTTCATTTTTTGAAACAGCCACCTTGAGCATTCCCTGACAACCGGGGGCTGTGATGACGAACAAGAAGAACGATTCCCACCAATACCTAACAAGAGTCAAGGAAGAACGCTACCAAGTGCGCTGGGACAAAAGTATGATGGCTACTACTTCTGGAGCATAAACGAAATTAGCCCAGAAGAAATGTACAAACGCAAAAGTTACAAACGCAAATAACTGACTGAAAAAAAACACAAAGAAATTGAAAAGCATCAATCAGCTGTGGTGATAAGTTCTGAAGGTTGCTAATCTAACTTTGGGATAGATGTTCTGTTAATGTTCTGTTTTCTTTTGCCTTAATAAATGTACAGAATGGCTTTTCATACTGTTATTAAGATTCAAGTGAACAAAAGAGTTGTGGCTGATATAGTATTTCCTATAATAACGAAAATTAAAAAAATAAATAAAAATGTCAAATTGCATAAAATCTGTAGCTTGCAGACAAAACCCGACTTCAGATTTGAAATCAGCACACTCAAGTTGACTATAGAAAAGTCTTTTTTTAAATGCAACAAAATGAGTGTTCCCTAGTGTTATCTATACCATCTATCATCTACAATCTATAATTTGAAAAAACTACTAATTTATTATTTACTATAACGTTATATTAGTTATCATAGTTTAGTCCATGTAATGAACTCCGGTTGATTTAAAAATAAAACAACACCACAAACTCAACACAGAAATTCAAACTGCCGTCGGGCGATTTTATTAAACTGAAGACAACCTCCCCTCCCCCGCCCTCCCACCCCCTCCCCCTCGGTCCTTAGTCCACACAGGATACCAGGAAGCCTTAGTTAATCTCCTTAGCCAGCCTTTGTACTCCGACTCGAAAAAGGCCCATTTAAGGCGAGATCCTGACGCGATGGATTAAGATAAGGTACGAAAAGAAATCTGAAGCTGCTAAGTACCTACGTTTAGTATTGTCTGCTCACTTCGGGGGATGACATGGTACAAGACAAGATGGTGACGTGGCTGGGGGCTTTGTGTAGTTGTAGTTGTTGTTGTTGTAGATATTGCCTGTGTACGAATGTGTACGTTTGTTTATGTACGGAGTTGTGTATACATGTGTGTGTGTGTGTGTGTGTGTGTGTGTGTGTGTGTGTGTGTGTGTGTGTGTGTGTGTGTGTGTGTGTGTGTGTGTGTGTGTGGTTGTAGTTTTTGTTGTTGTTGTTGTAGGTGTTGCCTGTGTGTGTATGTACACGTGTGTGTGTGTATATGTGTATGTGTGTGTGTGTGTGTGTGTGTGTGTGTGTGTGTGTGTGTGTGTGTGTGTGTGTGTGTGTGTGTAGGTATGTGCGTGCGTGCTCAAAGCTCATATATGACCCGATGCATGGGCAATGACATGATCTTAAACACACAACATTCTTACCCAATGGGGACAGTAACGATTTTCACACTTTAAGACGGGCGCGATCCCGGGACTGTGGGGTTGTAAACCCTCTCACAGTTACCCACTCACGCAGCGGCTGAGAAAAAAAAAAATCTTAGCATCAACTTCTACTCCAAAGTAGATAAAACTATATTTGAGTGACTCACAAACTATAAAGTTTCCTCTACCATATTATGATCCCTTATAGTGATAAAAGTCTGAAAAGACTTTTAATACTTTTTTTTCTTATCTCTTATCAGTGTCTGGGGACTGGTCTACTCCCTAAGACAAAAAAGAAAAAAAGAAAAAAAAAGTCAAATAAATAAACAAGTAGATATATGAATATATCAATGAATATATAAATGGATAAATAAATATATAAACGAATAAATAAGTACATGAAAAACAAAAAATAGATTGAAAATTTTAATTGAAAATAAACGAATAGGTAAGTATATGAAAAACATAAAATAAATTGAAATTTTTTCATAAATATAGATTAATAAATGAATTTATCAGTGAATGAATGTATATATGAATAGACAGATAGATAAATATCATCATGATAAAGACAATAACAAAATAATAATCAATAAATACATAAACAAATAAACGTAAAAGTAGATGAATACAAAAACAAATAAAATAGGAAAAATCGAATAAAATAAATCAGAATAAAGAAAATCCACAAAAAAAGTCCTCTCATGTTAACTGTAGGTAGTTATTTTCCTTAACCCATTCCAATGAACAAGATTAACCTAACCAAGACGCCTTAACCAAGTTAATTTGTTACCTTCGTAATATCCAGTGTTTCTCTTAACAGAATTAAAATCACCTGACGCTCACCAGAATAAAATCTTTGAAGGATCGACGCGAAGACAAGTCCCTTGCGTACCGTAAAGAAGCACTCTCCCTTTCATCCCAGCTGCCGTCAGGCGATTTTATTAATCGAAAGAAAATATCATCGTCACCTTAAATTTACCTAAATCTGACCATTTCTTATTTATACTAAGGGGAACCCCACCCAACCCGACGTCCTGTCCTTGCTTGATGTCTATATTCACCTCCTAGATGGAGTTTATCTACCACCAGGCGATTTTATTCATCTGAGGGGAACCCCATTCAAGTCGACGTCCTGTCTGTCTTTGATGTTGGACCTTTGTTCACTAACGTTCCTCTTGGCCCTTCCCGCTGGCTTTGCAATCCCTCGTAGGCGCTCCTATGCACGCTTGGTATGCGGGTATAGCATGAAGATAGAGATAAAGCATATCAAGTTATTTTGCTATCTTATTTTTCTACTTATTTCTCTATTTATCTGTTTATTTTTTATTTGCTTGTTCATTTATTTATTCGTTTATAAATTGATTGAATTATTAACTATGAACGCATGTTATGAATGTATGTATGTATGTATGTATGCATGTATGTATGTATGTATGAACGCATATTATGTATATATATATATATACATATATATATATATATATGTATATATATATATATATATATATATATATATATAATATATATATATATACATTTTTTTCTTTTTTTCTGAGTATTTTCTTCGCTGAAGCAGGGAGAGAAAATATCACATTTCCGAACGAGTCCATGTTTGGAAATAAAAACCAACATTTAACAACGTTTCGCCTATACATTAGGCATCTTCAGGTAAATTTATTGAAGACATGATGCCTAATGTATAGGCGAAACGTTATTGAATGATGGTTTTTATTTCCAAACACACACACACACACACACACACACACACACACACACACACATATATATATATACATATATATATATATATATATATATATATATATACACGTACGTATGCGTATATGTATGTGTGTATGTATGTATATATGTATGTATGTATGCATGTATATATATATATGTATGTATACATGTATGTATGTATGTATGTATGTACGTATGCATGCACGTATGTATGTACGTATGTATGTATGTATGTATGTATGTACGTATGCATGCATGCATGCATGTATGTATGTATGTATGTATGTATGTATGTATGTATGTATGTATGTATGTATGTATGTGTGTATGTATGTATTCACACAACTGTTGCCCGAACCACTTTCCCCGATAATCAATAGTTCCTCTTCAACGAAGGGAGTAATCAAAGGAAAGATCCAGCCGCCGATATATTGATTCAGAATCTAATTTTTAAGATTTTTTGTTTAAGAATCGGATAATTTTGGGGGCGGTCGGCCCTAAAAAAAAAACAACAAAAAGAAGACAAAAAAAAAAAAAACGCTAACTACGTCGGAAGGTAGTTAGTTAAGCGAGGTCTGAACTCAGTTATGAGTGTCCGCTGCAAGACCGCCGGGCTAACCCTTGGGCGACGGAACAGCCTCACGTGGCTTGTCTTCTCCATGTGGTCTTTTTATTTATTTACTTATTCATTTATTCATTCATTTATTTATCTATTTTTCATTTATTTATTTATTCATTTATTCATTTATTTATTCATTTATTTTGAGTTGGGGGAAAGGGGGGTGGCTGAGAAGAGGGAGGTAAAGATGGTAGAAAAGGGGAAATGAGGGGAGAGGAGAAAGAGTAAGAGGGAGGAGGGAGGGGAAGGGAGAGAGGGGAGGGAATGTAGGAGGAGGGGAAGGGTAAAGGGGAGAGGGGAGGGAATGTGAAGGGAGAGGAGAAGAAAAAAGGGGGAGAGGGAAGGGGGAGGTGGCGAGGAGAATAAAAAGAGTGGGAGAGGGGAAGGGAAAGGGGGTGAGGGGAGGGGAAAAGGGGGGTGAGAGGGGAGGGGAAAGGCGGGTGAGGGGGGGGAAAGGGGGAGAGAACAGGGGAAAGTGGAAGGGGAGAGAGGAAAGGGTAAGAGGCGAGGAGAAAGGTGGGAAGAGGAGAGGGGAAAGGGAAGAGGACAGGGAAAAAGGGGGAGGGGAGAGGAAAGAGGACAAGAGAGGAGAGGGGGAGGGAAATGGGGGAGTGAGGGGAAAGGGGGAGAGGACAAGGGACAGGGGGAAAGGGGAGAGAGGAAAGGGTAAGAGGCGAGGAGAAAGGGGGGAAGAGGAGAGGGGAAAGGGGAAGAGGAAAGGGAAAAAGGGGGAGGGGAGGGGAGAGGAGAGGGGAAAGAGGGAGAGGGGAGGGGAAAGGGTGAAAGCAGAGGGGAAAGAGGGAGACGAAAGGGAAAAGGGTGAGAGAGGGGAGGGCAAAGGGGGAGAGGAGAGGGGAAAGGGGGGAGAGAGGGGAAAGGAGGGAGACAGGGAGATATGAGGGGAGATAGGAAGAGGAAGGGGAGGGGAAGGGGGAATATGAATTGTCAAAGGAAGAGGAAGTGAGGGAAAGGGGGGGGAGAGAGGGGGAAGAGGTAGAAAGAGGGGAGCAAAGATGACAAAGTGGGGGGGAAGTGAGGGGAGAGGAAGAGGAGAGAAAGGAAGAGAAGGGGAGAATAGATAATACAAAGCGTGGGGAGGGGAATGGCCAAGCTATAGTGAATAAAGGGGGAGAGTAAGAAGGGGAGAGTAAATTATCAAAGTGGGGGGAAGGGGGGAAGGGAGAGGGGGAGAGGGAGAGAGGGGGAGGGGGATAGGAGGAGGGAGGGGAAGGGGAATAGGGGAGGGGGAGGGTAAAGGGATAGGAGGGGGTTAGGGGAGGGGGATAGGGGAAGGGTGAGAGGGGGAGAAGGGAAGGGGAGGGGAGAGGGGGAGAGGGGGAGGGGGGTAGGGGGAGGAGGGAGGGGAAGGGGGAGAGGGGAGGGTGGAGGGTAAGGGGATGGGAGGGGGATAGGGGAGGGGAATAGAGAAGGGGGAGAGGGGAGAGGGGGAGAGGGGAGAGGGGGAGGGGAGGGGGAAGGAAAGAAGATGGGTATAAAGATAACGTAGTGGGTGTTTGGGAGGAGTATAGGTGGGGGGAATGGGAAGAGGGGGGAGTGAAATTGACAATACAAGAAAAAGGGGGGAGAAGGGGGGCGAAGAGGGGAGTAAAGATAGCAACTTGGGAGAAAGCGAGAGTTGTTGGGAGGAGAGGGTTAAAGGAAAAGGGGGATTAGAATGAGGGGAACAGGAGAAGTGTTGGAGGGGAGGGGAGGGGAGGGAGAGAGGAGAGGGGGTAGAGGAGAGTGAGAGAGATAGAGAGGATAGATAGAGAGAGAGAGAGACAGAGAAGGGAAGAGAGGGAGAGAGAGAGAAATGGGGAGCGAGAGGGAGAGAGAGAGAGAGAGAGAGGAAATGGGGAGAGAGAGAGAGAGAGAGAGAGAGAGAGAGAGAGAGGAGAGAGAGAGAGAGAGAGAGGAGAGAGAGAGTGAGAGAGAGAGGGAGAAGACAAACACACAGAGAGAGAGAGAGAGAGAGAGAAAGAGAGAGAGAGAGACAGAGAGACAGAGATAGACAGAGAGAGGGACAGAGAGAGCAAGAGAGATAACGACGAGAGAGAGTGAGAGAGAGAAAGTGAGAGAGAAAGAGAGTGAGAGAGAGAGAGAGAGAGAGAGAGATCGCGAGAGAGAGAGAGAGAGAGAGGAAGATGGTGAGAAAGAGTAGAGAAGAGAGGAGAAGGAAATAGAGGGGGAAAGAGAGGAAAACGAGAGGGGAAAGAGAGGGGAAAGAGAGGGGAGAGGGGAGGAAGACGTGATCACGCAGACCATTGGGATATAATGGCAGAGCAAACAAGCAGGAGACTTTCTAGTCCATTATAATCTCGTGTAATATATACACTATAAATATCAACTATATATATGATATAATAATATATCTATATATATATAATATATATATATATATATATATATAATATATATATAATAATAGTATATATATAGATAAGAACACGGGTACATGTGTTCACTTATGCAAAGTAAACCACTTGGAAAAAGAAACTAAGCAGAGCGCTTTCGTATATTACATCTTCAGTGCACTGGATGTAATATACGAAAGCGCTCTGCTTCGTTAGTTTCTTTTTCCAAGTGGTCTACTTTGCATATGTATATATATATATATATGTATATATATATATAAATACATGCATATACATATATATATACATATATATATGTATATATATATATATATATATATATATAAATACATGCATATACATATACGTAGTGTAGATGATTGAATAAATGTAAAATATATGAATACTAATATGAATATGAATACAGATATGAATATAAATGCTAACAAATGTATAAATATAAACATAAATAGAAATATTATTATATAATAAAAACAAAAGGGATAAAGAGAGAGAGAGAGAGAGAGAGAGAGAGAGAGAGAGAGAGAGAGAGAGACAGAGAGGAAGAGAGAGAAAGAGAGAGAGGGAGAGAGAGGGAGAGAGACGGAGAGGATGAGAATGGGGAAATGACCAATAATTGAGAGGGGTCAGGAATGCAGAGGAAAAGGGGAGAGAGCGAGAGAGAGAGAGAGAGAGAGAGAGAGAGAGAGAGAGAGAGAGAGAGCGAGAGAGAGAGAGAGAGAGAGAGAGAGAGAGAGAGAGAGAGATTATAAAGAAATGGAAGAGAAGATAGCGGAGGAGAGGAAGAAGGGGAGACAAGAATTCAATGAGCGGTGGAAAAGGAAGAGGGGAGAAAGGAGAGGGGAGAAGGAAGAGGGGAATGAGGAGAGAAAGAAAGAGGGGAGAGAGGAGGAGAGAGCATAAGAGGGAGAGAGGAGAGAGCGTATGAGGGAGAGAGAAGAGAGAAGAGAGAGGAGAGAGGAGAGGGGAGAAAGGAGAAAGGAGAAGGAAGAGGGGAGAGAGGGGAGAAAGAGGGGAGAGAGGAGGAGAGAGCGTAAGAGGGAGAGGGAAGTGAGAAGAGAGAGGAGAGGAGAGACGAAGGGAGGGTAAAGAGGGGAGGAGAGGGGAGAAAGGAGAGGGGAGAGGGGAAAGAAAAGAGAAAAGGGGAAAGAAGGGGAGAGATAAGAGGGGAAAGAGGGAAAAGGAGATTATAAAGAATGAGGGGAAGAGAGAGAATGAAAAAGAAAGAGAAAGAGAGAACAAGAAAATGAGAGGAACAAGAGAGGAACAAGAGAGAGAAAGAAAAATAAGGAGAGAAAGAGAGGAACAATCTACTCCTCTCTTCCCACTTTCTTATCATCCTTTCCCCTCACTGTCCCTTTCCTCCCCTCACTTTCCCCTCACCCCACTCCCCTCTCCCCTCCTCCCCCTCTCTTCCCTCATCCTAACCTCCTCTTCACTTTCTCACCCTCCTTTTCCCTTCACTCTCCCCTTCCTCCCCTCACTCTCCCCTCTCCCCACTCCCCTCTCCCCTCGCTCTCCCCTCACCCTTTCCCCTCGTCTTCCCTATCCTACTCTCCTCTTCACTTTCTCATCACCTTCATTTTCCCCTTACTGTCCCTTTCCTCCCCTCTCCCCACTCCTCTCTCCCCCTCCTTTTCCCTTCACTCTCCCTTTTCTCCCCTTACTCTCCCCTCTCCCCACTCCCCTCTCCCCTCACTCTCCCCTCACCCTTTCTCCCCTCTCTTCCCTCATCCTACTCTCCTCTTCACTTTCTCATCACCCTCCTTTTCCCCTCACCGTCCCTTTCCTCCCCTCACTCTCCCCTCACCCTACTCCCCTCTCCCCTCGCTTTCCCCTCACCCCTCTTCCCCATCTCCCCCATTCCATTTCCCCTTTTTCAACCCACCTCACTCTCCCGTTCCTTATTACCCTTCCCCTCACCTCCCTCTCCCCTCTCTTGACTCCCCTCAATTCCCCTCTCCCACCCGTTTCCCCTCACCTCCCTCTCCCCTCTCTTGACTCCCCTCAATTCCCCTCTCCCACCCGTTTCCCCTCACCTCCCTCTCCCCTCTCCTGACTCCCCTCAATTCCCCTCTCCCACCCGTTTCCCCTCACCTCCCTCTCCCCTCTCTTGACTCCCCTCAATTCCCCTCTCCCACCCGTTTCCCCTCACCTCCCTCTCCCCTCTCCTGACTCCCCTCATTTCCCCTCCCACCCGTTTCCCCTCACCTCCCTCTCCCCTCTGCTGACTCCCCTCAATTCCCCTCTCCCACCCGTTTCCCCTCACCCCCTCTCTCCCCTCTCTTGACTCCCCTCATTTCCCCTCCCATCCGTTTCCCCTCACCTCTACGAGAAAGCAAACAGTTCTATAGACACCGTTGTCCTCCCTGTTGTCGGAACAAACAACAGGACAAATACGAGAATTAATGTGACAACAGGTAATTGTTTTCTAATGACAAACAAGACAATATAGGAATTGGATGATGCCAATCGATGTTGTTTTTTCCTCTCTCTCTCTCTCTTTCTCCCTCTCTCTCTCTCTCTCTCTCTCTCTCTCTCTCTCTCTCTCTCTCTCTCTCTCTCTCTCTCTCTCTCTCTGCCTCTCTCTCTTTCTCTATCTCTCTTTCTCTCTCTATCTCTCTCTTACCTTTGTTCTCGATATAATGGTCTACTTCTGGTGGTGATCGTAAATTAATAAATAAATAAATAAGCTAATGAATGAATAAATGAAGACATAGATGAATTTATAATTGGATAAATAAATGAATAAACTAATTAATACACACACACACACACACACACACACACATGTATGTATATGTATATATGTATATATATATATATACATAAATATATGTACATATATATATATAGATATATATACATATATATATATAATATATATATATATATATATATATATATAGGAATAAACACAAATGGATAGATAAGTGATTAAGTAAATAAATTGATTGATAAATAGGTGTATAGACAAACTCAAAGTTAACAAAACACCAGGTCCTGACGGTTGGCATCCAAGAATCTTAAAGGAAATTAAAAATGAGATTGTTGTTCCATTATAAATTATTTCAAGAAATCCATCATATCCGGAGATGTCCCAATAGAATGGAAGCTAGCTAACGTTACTCCCATATTCAAAAAAGGTGACAAAAAGAAACCAAATAACTATAGGCCTATTAGTTTGACTTCGATCGTAGGAAAAATAATGGAAACTATCATCAGAGATGCTATCGAATATCATTTAGAAAGTAACCGTTTGATAAATGATAGCCAACATGGTTTCAGACGGAAACGTTCTTGCGTGACTAACTTACTCGAATTCTACAACACAGTTATCTCGAATTATGACAAAAGAAACAATATAGATTTAATATATCTAGACTTTGCAAAAGCTTTTGATACCGTCCCACACGAAAGACTACTTACTAAATTAGCTTTGCATGGAATAAGTGGTAGCCTATTAGGTTGGACTAGTAATTGGTTGAAAGGTCGAAAACAGAGAGTTGTTTTAAATGGAAAAAACTTCTGGATGGAAAAGTGTTGCAAGTGGAGTTCCTCAGGGTTCCGTTCTTGGGCCACTTCTATTCATAGTATATATAAATGATATAGACCATGGACTAAAAATCTACTGTTTCCAAATTTGCTGATGATACAAAACTGTGCGGAGTGGCAAATGATCACTCAAACCAATTAGATATTCAAGAAGATTTAGATCAATTACAGCAATGGTCTGAAAAGTGGCTAATGAAATTTAACACAAGTAAATGCAAGGTAATGCACATAGGTAAAAATAACAGCAATTACGATTACAAATTATTTGGAAATTCGTTAACAAAAGTGGATAGTGAAAAAGATCTCGGCGTAATTATCAGTAACGACCTCAAATCATCCAAGCAGTGTATTTCAGCCTCTGAGAAAGCAAATAAGATTCTGGGATTGATTGCGCGATCGTTTGATTTCAAAAGTCCATCACTCATTAACAAGCTATATAAAATCGTTAGTTCGTCCACATTTGGAATATGCTGTTTCCGTATGGTCACCGAATCTCATTAAAGACATTGACAGACTGGAAAAAGTACAACGGCGAGCCACAAAACTGATTCCAAATATCAAAAATAAATCATACGAAAATCGACTTAAGCACATGAATCTGTTTTCCCTAAAAAAGCGTAGACTCAGAGGTGACTTGATACAGGTCTTTAAGATTTTAAAGGGAATTGACAACATCAAAAGTGACCAAATTTTCACATTGAATGAGAATCAGACAAGAAACAATGGTCTAAAACTGTCCGGAAATAGATTCAATTTGGAAGTAGGTAGAAACAACTTTGCCAACCGTGTAGTTAATGAATGGAATAAACTTCCTGCACAGGTAGTGCAATGTAGTTCAGTTCGAAGCTTTAAGAATCATTTAGATAAATACCTAAGTAAGATGCTGTAATGATTATAATTTATGTTATATTATTTGTTTTTGTTTTGTTATAATTTGTCTGTCTGATTTTCATTTATTATTAGTTATATGTCAATTTATTATTTACTATTTACCTGTTTGTTTGTTATTCGGCTGTGCCTATGCATTTGTTTATGTATTTTGTTTGTTATTTACATTATTATAGTTTTTATTTATTATTATGATTTTTATTTTTTTATTTTTTTTTTATTTTTTTTTTTTTTTTTTTTTTTTGCATCCGACCTAGATATGGATCAAAAGGTCTCCTGTCGGCATGCTTTGCCTTTGTAATCCTTTGCCATTGTAAATAGATAAATAGATAAATGAATAAGTAGCTAAATAAATAAATAGAAAATATAAATAAATGAATAAATTGATGGAAAATAAATTGGTAGAAAATTAATAGATTATCAAATAAACTAATGAGTAAATTAATGAGTAAATGAATAAATGAATAAATAAATGAATAAGTGAATGAATAAAACACACAAATAAATAAACAAACAAACAAATTAATGAATAAATGAATGAAATAAATGAATAATAATAAATGAATAAGTCAGTAAATAAACAAAGTAACCAACCAACCAACCAAATATTCAAACAAACACCCAAACAATCAAATAACCAAACAAGCAATCATCCAAACAAACAAACGACCAACAGAGCAAAGAAAAAACAAACAAACAACAACCAATCAACCAACAAACCAACCAACTAAGAAGCAAACAAAAGAGCCAACCAACCTACCAAACAACCAATTAACCAACCAAACAAATAAACAATCAACCAAGCATACAAGCAAGGAACCAACTAACAAACCAACCAACAAACAAAAGAACTAACCCATCCACCAACCAGACAACCAATCAACCAACCAAACAAATAAACAAGTAAACAAATAAACAACCAATCAACCAAGCGACCAACCCACCAACCCACCAACCAACAAACAAACAGACCAACCAACCAACCTACAACCAACCAACCAACCAAACATCCAAACAAAGAAATAAACAAACATACAAACAAACAAACAAACAAACAAGCAAGCAAACAAACAACCAAGCGAGCGAGCGACCAACCCACCCAGCGAGCAAGCAAGTAAGCACTCAACCTAGCGACCAACCCATCAACCAACCCACCAACCCATCAACCCATCAACCCAGCGCTCAATCGACCAACCCACCCGCCCTCACTTCGAGGCTGACACGACCTCGTCCATTATTATTTCCTTCTTGCAAAAGGAATTTGTCAATTTGTCCTTCTGTCGCGCAAAACGTCAACTCTATTCAATCGAGATCTGTCAACTTTCTTCTATTGCAGAATGGCTCTATTCATCCCAACTCCCTCTCCCCGGCTTGACATCCACCAATTACTTCCATCTCAATTTCTTGCCGTCAACTTGAGCAACACAAAAATTGAATAAGATAAAGAAATAGTTATACTATTAAATGAATGGGAAAATAAATAGATAATTGAATATATAGATAAATATATTATAGATGAATAGATAAATAACTAGATTATTATATATAAATAAATAAGTGAATATACTGTATATAGCTAAATAAATTAATGAATAGTATATAAATAAATGAACATGTATATATATATATATATATATATATATATATATATATATATATATATATGAAAGTGAATTAGTAAATGGATGAATGAATAGATGAATAAATAAATGAAAATAAATTAATGAATAAACAAACAAATAGATAAAAAATAAAAATTAATAAATGACATGAATATCATCTCTCTCTCTCTCTCTCTCTCTCTCTCTCTCTCTTTCTCTCTCTCTCTCCCTCTCTCTCTTTAACAAAGGTGACGCAAGCAAGGTCATCATATTAAGGCAACAGGGCAGGACTCGTGGTAATGGGTTTAAAATGGATAAATCTATATCTAAGAAGAAAATAGGCAAGAACTGGTTTACCTAAAGAGTAGTTAACGAATGGAATAGGCTTAGTTAACCACGTAGTTAGTGAGCGCTGAATCTATCTGTTGTTTTAAGAAAAGGTTAGATTATATTATGGGTAGGTATGGCAGGTGGTAAGGGATATGGAACTACCTAGTGTAGGCCTTATAATCTTATATTTTTAAATTCTTATATAAATTACACAAACGTGTATCTGTGTGTGCATGCGTGTGTGTGTATATATCTGTGTGTGTGTGTGTGTGTGTATGTGTGTGCGTGTGAGCGTTTGTATATGTGTGTGTGTGTACATGCGTGTGTGCGTTTTTATACGTGTGTGTGTGTGTGTGTGTGTGTGTGTGTGTGTGTGTGTGTGTGTGTGTGTGTGTGTGTGTGTGTGCTCGTATGCGTATGTGTATGTGTGTTTTGCACATGTGTGTGTATGTGCGTATGTGCATGTGTGTATGTGCTATCACACTCCCCCTTCTCCTCCACCCGCTCCCCATACGACCACTCTCCCTCCCACCCACTCCCTCCTTCCTCCTCACACATTCCTTTCCTTTCTCCATTTCCCCCTCCCCCGCTCTCTCACTCCCTCCCCATTCTCTAATATTCCCACACTCCCTCTCCTCCCCCTCCTCCTCCATTCTCCTCCCCCTCTCTCTCCTCCCCCTCCCCCTCTCTCTCCTCCCCCTCCCCCTCTCTCCTTCCCCTCCCCCTCCCTCTCTTTCTCCCCTCCTTCTCCATCCCTCCATCTCCTCCCCCTCCCTCTCCTCCCTTTATCCTCCCTCCCCTCCCCCTCTCTCTCCTTCCCCTCCCCCTCCCTCCCTCTCTCCCCTCCTCCTCCACCCCCCTCTCCACCCCTCTCCTTCCCCCTCCCTCTCCTTCCCCC
>NC_134791.1:1698214-1703214 GCF_046742065.1 Oratosquilla oratoria | reverse complement strand
CACTGAAGAAAAAGGTCAAGAAAAAAGGTCGAGAAGCGGAAGGGAAATAGAGACGGAAAGAAAAAGATATAAAGCAATGTCAAAAGAAAAAATAAAATAGAAATGTCAAAAAAGGTCAAACAAAAAGGTAAACGAAA
Source organism: Oratosquilla oratoria (assembly GCF_046742065.1). Lineage (NCBI taxonomy): Eukaryota > Metazoa > Arthropoda > Malacostraca > Stomatopoda > Squillidae > Oratosquilla > Oratosquilla oratoria. The sequence continues at coordinate 1,703,077 of NC_134791.1, read as the reverse complement.
AAGGTAAATATAAAAAGGTCAAAGATAAAGGTCAACCAAAAAGGTCAAATGAAAAGGTCAATATAAGGTCGAATAAAAAGGTAAGATAGAAAACTAAAAGGAAATAAAAGACAATACAGAAAAGTCAAGGAATATACAAAGGAAAAGGACACGAATTTTTTAAAATAAATATCCAACTGAAAAAAATATATAATAATAATAATAAATATACAAATTAATAGATAATTAACTAAATAAATAGATAGATGATTAGATAAATGAAATGATATATAGATAAATAGGTAAATAAAATACAATAAAATAAGATAAATAAACAAAGAAAATCTAAGCTAGGTAAAAGCAAAGTCCCCAGAGGTCACACTGGGTCACACGAGGTCACAGGGAACCCGGCGGTACCTCTCCCTCCCTCCCTCACCCTCCCTCAAACCTCTCCCCGCTCCACTTCCTCCCAATTGTAGGACAATCAGGACAATGCAAAGAAATCGCTTCATTAAGGACACAGATGACATCTGTCCGTAACTAATAGTCATTGAACTTGAGGGACCTCACGTATGGTCATCTCCCACCTACCACTATTTCCTCCCCACGTCCCCCCCCCCTCATGCATGTACAAACAAGCGCACACACACAAACACACATGTATAGATACATACACTACTCATCCACGAACAAAGCAAACATATACACACACACATGCACGCACGCACAAGCAAGCACACACACACGTAAACACACACACACGCACACATGCAGGCAAACACACACACACACACACACACACACACACACACACACACCTCTTCTAAAGACAGCTATAGAAGAGATCTGAAAAAGAACAGCTTTCCTCACAGAGTAATAGACATTTGGAACAAATACACCACGAGCATAGCTCCCCTTCCCTGTAAGATACAACTAGGTAAATACAACTAGGTAAACACACACACACACACACACACACACAAAACTCGGTGGCGCGGTTGATAGAGTTCCTGATTGTCACTATGGCGGTCCGGGTTCGAATCCTGCCCAGGGCTAAAATAATTTCAGTATCGCTGCGCTTCGGTTCGTTACTCTAACTCTCGTGGGCGGGGAGTTGTGTGTGTGTGTGCATGTAAGGTCACAGCATTACCCATAGCTCGGTCATAAGAGCTCTGAGCCCTCTTCCAGGAGGGAAATAGCTGACGATCACGAGTCCAGCACGTGATCCAAAGACCAAGGTGAATACACACACACACACACACACACACACACACACACACACACACACACACACACACACACACACACATGTGCGCGCTATAAAGGAATTAGCACGGAAATGAATAAAATCACTTTTCTCTCTTTCGCTCTCTCTTTTCTCTCTTAATCTCTTTCTGACAACACCGCAAGCTCGCCTTTTTGGTTCGACCTAGTGAGAATTGTCTCCCCCCTTTTGTCAAAATTTCTTAAAGAATTTTTCGTCCAAAATTTGCAAGTCTTTGGCGCGCTGCAATGAAGAATTTTTTTTTTATTCCAATTTTAGTCAGAAAAGGCGTTCTATACATGAATAAAATCGTTTGCCGACAGCTGGAGAAAGACATTAAAGTCGTACATATCCACCAATAAGGTAATGGATCAAGAGAGAGAGAGAGAGAGAGAGAGAGAGAGAGAGAGAGAGAGAGAGAGAGAGAGAGAGAGATAGTGTGTGTGTGTGTGTGTGTGTGTGTGTGTGTGTGTGTGTGTGTGTGTGTGTGTGTGTGTGTGTGTGTGTGTGTGTGTGAGAGAGAGAGAGAGAGAGAGAGAGAACAAGAGAGAGAGCTAGTCGTAGACATAGTAAGAAAGAGTGCGAGAGCAGAAGAGAGAAAGAGAGAAAATGCGAGCAATAGACCCAAACCTCTTCGCTATCCCCCCATTCCTCTTCCCCCCTCCCCCATTGTTCTCCCTTTTCCCGCCTCTTCACATTCTCCTTTCACGTACACCCCCATACATTAATATCCCCCCATACATTAATATTCATTATCACCCATTCTTCCTCCTCCCTCCCTCCCTTCCTCCCTCCCTCCCTCCCTCCCTGCCTCCACCACCTCCACTCTCCAACTCCCTCCCTCACTCCACCACCTCCACTCTCCCACTCCCTCTCTTCCTTCCCTAACTCCATCTCTCCCTGCCCTCCCCCTCTCCCTCTCCCTTCCTCCTCCTCCCTCCCTTCCTCCCCCTCCCTCCCTTCCCCTCACCTTTCTTCCTCCCCTCCCTCTCTCTCTTCTTTCCTCCCCTCCCTCCCTTCCTCCCTCCCACTCGCTCCCTCACCTCCCCCTCCCTCCCTCCCTCGCTGCCCTCCCTCCCCCTCCCTCCCCCTCCCGCCCTTCCTCCCCCTCCCTCCCTCTCTCCCTTCCTCTCCTCTCCCTCCCTCTCCCTCCCTCCCACTCCCTCCCTCACCCTTTCTCCGGTGACAGTTGAGTACAATATAATCAGACGGTAGCTAGAATAGAACTGTTTAAGTGTGCCACACATAGAAGTGAAGGGCCTATAAGCGTTAGACACTCTACTCTGTGTGTGTGTGTGTGTGTGTGTGTGTGTGTGTGTGTGTGTGTGTGTGTGTGTGTGTGTGTGTGTGATTTACCATGGTCTTTGGATCACGTGCTGGACTCGTGATCAGCAGCTATTACCCTCCCTGAAGAGAGCTCATACATAATCGATCTATGGGTAATGCTATGACGTTACACGTACACGCACACACCCCAACTCCCTGCCACGAGAGTTGGAGTAACGGCTCGCAGCGCAGCGATAGTGAAATTATTTCAGCCTTGGGAGCGATTTGAACCCGGACCACCGTAGTGGCGGCCGCGAACGCTACTAATGCGTGCGCGCGCGCGTGCGTGTGTGTGAGAGAGATTAACCATGGTCTTGGATCACGCGTTGGGGTCGTGATCGACAGTTATTCCCCTCCCGGATGAGAGCTTAGACTTCATATATAACCGATCTATGGATAATGCTGTGACCTTACACGCACACATACCCCCAACTCCCCAGCCCACGAGAGTTGGAGTAACGGCTCGCAGCGCAGAGGCACTGAAATTATATCTGCCCTGGGCGGGATTCGAACTCGGATCACCGTAGTGATGGCCGGAGATGTGTGTGTGTGTGTGTGTGTGTGTGTGTGTGTGTGTGTGTGTGTGTGTGTGTGTGTGTGTGTGTGTGTGTGTGTGTGTGTGTGTGCATGTGAATAAAATCAAATGATTTTAACCAGAATAAAACTCTAGAGTGTCAACAGCTAATTGGATTTACCCGAACGGGATTAACCCATTTTTAACCAATTAACCTTTTTAACCGAATAAAGTCACATATGGTTAATCAAGCTGCAGTCGGAGTTTAGTGTGTTTACAAAAGTCTAAAAAAAAAATCTGTGAGGGGCACAGTCATAGCCTCCCGATAGGGGGAGAGTATATGACGTTAAACCACATCATCACAAAAGTCTTACCTCACTCGCAAAGTTGCGGGATTCGAACCTTGTTTTTTGGTTGACGCCAGGCGATTTTATTCAACTAAGGCGACCACCAGCCACGAGATTATTAGACCTTTGTAGTCTGTTGACCTTTGTACGCGGGGCGACAATAAAGGACAACTTTCAAAGGTAATCAAGACTTTGTCAGAGCCTTTGTTACTGGTATGACGTCACGTGGTTTAATAAAATCGCATGCCGACAGTTAGATATAATGTTAGAATCAAATCTTCCATTTCTAACTAGAAATCTTATCTAGGTCTTTCTATAGTAATCAACACTCTTCAAATATATATATATATATATATATATATATATATACATATATAGTAATGAAAGACAACTTTATTTAAATTTTTGAAATAGCTTGAAAAATAAGGGAGATACGAAATATATATATAAAAAATAGCATATGGTTGCATTATTTGACCTATTTTCTTTATATGTCAAATAATGCAATCATATGCTATTTTTTATATATAAATTATGCATTTGGGCAAAAACCGTCATATATATAAATAATGCATTTAAGCAAAAATATGTACATTTAAATAATATTTAGTGATACCTTATAAATATATATATATACATATATATATATATGATTTTGGCGTCATCTGTAAATATATTTTGTAATTACTTATTCTATCTATTGTACTGTGTCTATTGTACTGTATCTATCGTATTGTATCTATTGTATTGAATCTATTGTATTGTATCTATTGTACTGTATCTACTGAATTGTACTTATTGTATTGTACCTATTGCATTGTATCTTGTATTGTACCTATTGTGCTGTATCCATTGAATTTTACCTATTGTATTGTACATATTGTATTCTATCTATTGCATTGTACCTATTGTATTGTATCTATTGCATTGTAAATGTTGTCTTGTATCTGTTGTATTATAGTGATGTACTGTATCTATTTTATTGTACGTATTGTATAGTATCTATTGTATTGTACCTATTGTATAGTATCAATTATATTGTACGTATTGTATTGTATCTATTGTATTGTAGTGATATAGTGATATACTGTAAGAAGATCAATGGTGCCAGAACTGAGCATTGTGGGAGCCCATCATTCATCCTTCTTCAGTCCGGCATTTCATTCACTACTCTCCACCTAAGTCTGTTATTAGATATTTTTCTTATTCTTTTCAATACATTTTCTGTAAGTCTTCCTTCTCTCTCTCTCTCTCTCTCTCTCTCTCTCTCTCTCTCTCTCTCTCTCTCTCTCTCTCTCTCTCTTTCTTTTATTTATTTATTTATTTTATTTATCTATTTTTTATCCCCGTGATCATATTTCTTCTGGGACATTGTCAAAAGCCTGTGAGTGCGCGTGCGCGCGCGCGTGTGTGTGTGTGTGTACGCACGTGTA
>NC_134791.1:1665714-1680714 GCF_046742065.1 Oratosquilla oratoria | reverse complement strand
AAATATTTTGACATTTAATTTTCCTTTTCGCAAAAAAAAGTAAAAAAATGAGCGTTTTTCTATATTTTCATTTGTATATTCCAACTCTGATATTTGAAACAACAAATAATAATTTGAATGATTGAATTAATTTCCCATGAGATTTTTCTTCAACTGCTAAGAATTGAGTAATTTATTATATTGTCGATTTTTATTTGTTTTTGTTTAAATACTGAAGCTCAATATTGGTGGTGATTTGTTTAAAAGTTTTATAGGAACGTGTACAGAGTGACACAAAATTTGGACACATTCAATAACGTCCACTATGTCAATATAACTTTAATTGATATTTTATATATTTCTATATAAAAGAAATACCATGTCGTCCGTACTCAGCATTGTATACAAAATACATTAAAAATTATACAACAAAACTGATAAAGAAACCAATGGAATGACAAATTGGCCCAAGAATTTTGATTGTTATTGTACACTCGCGACAGTAAGTTTTGTCACATTTTTCAGAAAGTTTCGGTCAAGAGCAACATTTGCTCAGTTACAAAACTCCAAACATTTTGAAAAGTTCTGAGAAAATTTGATGCCGCGATTGCATTCCAAAATCTCTTCTATTTAATTTCATTTATGAGTTGTTGTACTGAATATTGAATGATATTTAATCCATATAATGTGTTTGTGTGTGTGCGCGTGTGCGTGTGTGTGCATTTTTATGTATGCGTGTATGTTTATGGATATTTACACACACACACATATATATATATATATATATATACATATATATATACAATATATGCATATACACATATATACATATATATACATATATATATATATATATATATATATACGTATATATATGTATGTATATATACATACATATACCAAGGGTTTTCCCCCTTACAAGGGAGGTAGCCAAAGTCAAAGACATATGTCCACTCCCACCCATTTCATCCCCACATACTCCACTCCCATTCACCACCCCTCCCTCCCTCCTTTCTTGGCTCCTCCTGGATGACGGGTCATCCCTGCATCTCGCCCACTGCCCTGGGTCTGAAGAAAATGTAGCAAGGCCGCTTCATTTAATCGACGACCCCCATTCTCCGTCCCCTCATACAGAGAAAGAGAAGACGGGGAGAAATCCCTCCCTCCTCACCCTCACCCTCCTCCGCCACCCCATTTCACCCCGCGTCTGAGTAATGCCATCAGTCCACGTTCCCTCTCTTTTCTGTGTTTCTGTAGCTTATAAGTCCCCTTTGTCCTTTGTCTTATGCACTTTCCTGAAGAGGGCTACAGTTGATAGCCGAAATATAGAATCTTCTTTCATTCGAAGTTTATTTTGTCCGACTGTGGGTTTCTTGTGTGTCATTTACAAATGTGCCACTACATTCTGTTTAGAATATATATAATACATACATACATACATACATATATATATATATATATATATGTATATATATATATATATATAAGGATATGTATATACTACAAATATATATATGTATATATATATGTATATATATATCTATATATATATATGTATATATATGTATATATATGTGTATATATATGTATATATATGTGTATATATACGTGTATATATATATGTATATATATGTGTATATATATGTGTATATATGTGTATATGTGTATATATATATGTGTATATATATGTGTGTATGTATATATATATGTGTATATATATATGTGTGCGTATATATTTGTGTGTATATATATATATAGATGTAAATAATATATACATATATCTATATAATTTCTTTATAGTATATACATTATATATTTTCAGTCCGCACACACACACACACACACACACACACACACACACACACACACACACACACACACACATATATATATATATATATTATATATATATATGTAATGTATTCATGAACCACACTATCTTTTTTCATTTAAATTGCTTGCAAAAACGATCGAGACTAAAATCAGATCAATGGAAGCATATTCGAAAACTGAGACGTAGTCGGGCTGAGGACTCCAACTTATCCCAATCGTACGAAATGGAGTGACTTAACCAATTGCATAATTGGTGAAGGAACTGTCCATTTGATATGAATATATATATATATATATATATATATATATATATATCAACCACAATTCACTTTAATTCTAAACCGTCAACATCGAGAATCTCGAGGAGGCATATATGCAGAAATTGATTGAAACATTGAAACGTGAATATATATATATATTTATATGATTCCTAGACTTATTATTGAGTTTTGTTTTATATTATTTTTGTTATTATAGTGTTGGAGTTATTCGTGAGAATTGTCAAATTAGTTAAGATGTAAAATAATAATAATAATAATAATAATAATAATAATAATAATAATAATAATAATAATAATAATAATTTTGCAGAAAGTTGTTCTATAATATGATAATCATATGATAACACGATAACATGATGTCATGATATGATAGAATGATAATAGTATGACAATATAACATGATACGACAATATGTGGTAATATGATTATAATGTTATGATAATATGATTACATGATAACATTTTAGTAATATGATAATGATATGATTTTATATTGTACTCTGTTATCATAAGCCAATTGAGATGTTTTAGACATATATGAGCCTTACAGACATAGTCATAGGGACAAATATATATATTCTTATTTGAAGAATTTCCCTTTGTTATTATGAAAATAAGCCATAATCTTGATTTAGACATAGTCTTTAATATCCCATTTAAACGAAAATTTGAAGACATATTGAACTCTTAGACATATTGACCCTAAATATAATACGAATGATTTTTCACAAAATATATTCTAACTTTTAGATATAGATAAGACTTTGCAGACTTAGACATAGATTTAAGATATCAGACATTTATTCTGACCGTTGCCAGACGATTTTATTAAATGCAAGAGATCCTTTGAGGACTAGGACAAACTATAGGGAATATAGGAACTATAGAGACTAGCTATAGTGACTATAGAATCTATATGAACTATAATAAATGGAGACGCCCCCTCAGCTGAATAAAATCACCTGGCGCCCACAATAATAAAATAACTAAAGCCATTTCTGGTCGGAGTTCCTCCCATATAGTTCCTATAGTACCTATAGTTTCTGTGGTTCCTATAGTTCCTATAGTCACTATAATATAATCTCTATGGTTTCCATATTCACCCTATAGTCCTTATAGTGATTATATTTTCTATGGTCACTATAGTCCATAGAGATTCTATAGTTCCTATATTCCCTATATTTAATCCCTCTAATCTATATTTTCCCTAAAGTCAGTATAGCTGTTATAGTTAGTTCCCACAGTCGCTACAGTTGTTATAGCTAATTTCTATAGTTCCTATAGCTCCTATAGTTACTACAATCAGTTCCTACAGTCTCTATAGTTCCTATAGTTGTTACATTTATTCCCTGTGGTTGTTATACTTAGTTTCTATAGTTCCTGTAGTTGTTACAGTTAGTCCCTATAATTCCTATAGATGTTACAGTTAATTCCTGTATTTATTACAGTTAGTTCCTATAGTTATAATTTTCCCTATAGTTCTTATAGTTGTTACAATTATTTCCTGTAGTTGTTACAGTTAGTCCCTATAGTTCCTATAGTTGTTCCAGTCAGTCCACATAGTTCCTGTAGTTGTTATAGTCACTATAGTTGTTACAGTTAGTTCTATAATTCCTATGATTGTTCCAGTTAGTCCCTATAGTTCCTATAGTTGTTACAGTTAGTTTCTATAATTCCTGTAGTTATAATTAGTTATATAGTTTTATTCTATAATTATTCCAGTCAGTCCCTGTAGTTCCTATGGTTGTTGCAGTTAGTCCCTATAGTTCCTATAATTGTTATAGTTAGTTCCTATAATTGTTATAGTTAATCCTATAGATCCTGTAAATGTTTTAGTTAATCCCTACATTTTCTATATATGTTATAGTTAATTCTATAGTTCCCACAATTGTTCCAGTTAGTCCTTATAGTTCCTATAGTTCTTACAGTCAGTCCCTATAGTTCCTATAGTTCGTACAGTCAGTCCCTTTAGTTCCTATAGTTGTTACAGATAGTCCCTATTGTTGTTATAGTCCTTATAGTTGCTATACTTGTTACAGTTACTCCCTATAGTTGCTACAATTAGTCCCTATAATTGTAATAGTCCCTATAGTTCCTATAGTTGTTATAGTTTGTCCCTATAGTTCTTACAGTTGTTACAGTCAGTCCCTATAGTTACTGTAGTTGTTGCACTTTGTCCCTATAGTCCCTGCAGTTGTTATAGTCCCTATAGTTGCTATAGTTGTTACAATTAGTCCCTATAGTTGTTACAGTTAGTTCCTATAGTTGTGACAGTTAGTCCCTATAACTGTCATAGTCCCTATAGTTGCTATAGTTTTTACAGTTAGTTTCTATAGTTGTTACAGTTAGTTCCTATAGTTGTGACAGTTAGTCCCTATAACTGTCATAGTCCCTATAGTTGCTATAGTTGTTACGGTCAGTCCCAATAATTCCTATAGTTGTTACAGTCAGTCCCTATAGTTCCTACAGTTGTTGCAGATAGTCCCTATAGTTCCTGTAGTTGTTACGGTTAGTTCCTATAGTTGTTACAGTTAGTCCATATAGTTCCTACAGTTGTTACAGTCAGTCCCTATAGTCCCTATAGCTGTTACGGTTAGTCCCTATAGTTCCTGTAGTTGTTATAGTCCCTATAGTTCCTATAGTTGTTATAGTCCCTATAGTTCCTACAGTTGTTACAGTCAGTCCCTATAGTCCCTATAGCTGTTACGGATAGTCCCTATAGTTCCTGTAGTTGTTACGGTTAGTCCCTATAGTTCCTATAGTCCGGCAGGTACCCCAGGGGGGTGGGGGTGGGGTCACGTGACACCCCGGTTTTCCGTTTTCTCTTTGGAAGAAAGTCTGTCGGGCGAATTAATGTCTTGTCGCCCTTATCGGCAACGGAACCGATGTCTAGGCGACGCCAGCTGCCTCCTTTGAGGTCACTCTTTCTGTTCAGGGGTACGGGTCTCGGCCTCGAACTCGGCCTTCCTCCTCCTCCTCCTCCTCCTCCTCCTCCTACTCTTCCTCTTCCTCTCTCTCATCCTCCTCTTCCTATTTCTCTTCCTCTTCGTCCTCCTATTCCTCCTCTTCCTCCTCCTCTTCCTCTTCTTCCTCCTCCTCCTCTTCCTATTTCTCTTCCTCTTCGTCCTCCTATTCCTCCTCTTCCTCCTCCTCTTCTCCTTCTTCCTCCTCTTCCTCATTCTCCTCCTCTTGCTCCTCCTCTTCCTCCTCCTCCTCCCCCTCTTCCTGAAGAGGTAGAGGGGGGGGGAGGAAGAGGAAGAAAGGGAGGATGAGTGAAGGGCGATTGATCGCCGAGGCTAGCGAGTTTCTCATTGATAAAATAAACAAATAAATAATTGAATAAACAGATAAACAAATAAATGAATAAATATATAAAAGCAATTATGATGATAATAATAACAAGAAACAAAATTGATAGATAATAATAACAACAACATCAACAACTGCAATAGTGATAGTAGCAATAATAATAGTACGATAAGGATAATATAATTAAATAAAGTTATATTTGTGGTGTATACGCAAACGGGTTTATTTGTACTAATTTTCCTTTTTTTCTTTCTTTTTTTTTTAGATGTTTGTTGCTGCCTTCCTCCTGAATTCCTGACCTGCAAGACCAGAAACTCCTCCGAGGTCCTCCTCGACAATGGCGACACGGCCCCTTGCTGTCACCTCCCCCTCCATCCTGCTCCTCACCCTGACCCTCCTCTTGCTCGAGGGTAACAGGAACGGCCCTCACGGCGCCCACGCCCAGCTCGGTCTCGTCTCCTCCTCGGCCGCCCTCGTCGCCCATCGCCCCCGCTTGAGGAACCTCTCCACCAACCTCGGCCTCCTGGCGAAGTGGGGAGATCGCACTCGAAGACCCACGACGAACTCGACGGCGTCGATCGAGCACGAGATCGCGGCCATCTTCAGGGGCGTGGCCTACGGGGCTACGACCGAGGCCCCTGCCTCCCCAAGTACGACCTCGACGACCTCAACGACGACTCCCCCGAGAACGACCTACAGGACGACCACGACGACGAAGGACACGAGGAGGAACTGGGTGATTACCGAGAACGAAGAGGAGGAGGAGGAAGAGGAAAAGGTCCTCCGGTTCTTGCCCACCGGCGGCATAGCCGTCGGGTCCCCGAGTAGCTTCCAGGACCCTCAGCCTCCTTCGGATAATCCCGAAAGAGCGGCTGTCCACTACGAACTCAGACGCCCGGATATCCTCCTGACGCCGCAGACGAACCTCGAGGACCACCGCCTGAGGACGACCTTCTCCCCCTCGCCGACCAAGGGGGACGACCGGAGCCAGAGGCCCTCGGGGAATCCTTTCTTCTACTCGACGGAGTACGGGACCACCGAGGAGTCTCGCCTCTGGCAGTTCGCAAGAGTCCAGCTCGGTGCCGCTTGGTGGGTCCACGTATACTCGAGTGCCATTGTCTTCAGCCTCCTCTCCCTCCTGGCACTCTGCGCCCTCATGCGCCTCAACGCCTGCTCGCACCTCCTCCCTCGGGGGTACTTCGTCACCATCCAGCTCCTCCTCTTCCTCGCCGCCTTCTTCAGAGGCGTCTACCTCTTCCACGACGCATACAACTGCGACAACAAACTCCCTCCGCCTCTCTCCTTCCTCCTCTTCAACACAGGAGCTCCGTGTATCGTGGGCGCCCTTGCCGTCCTTGTCCTCGCCCTCCTTCGGGCCACGAGGACCAGCCTCCTCCCGCCGAGGCTCCAGACGCCCCTCGCCCTCGCGACCATGGTCGCCTTCCACGTCGGCCTCAGCGTCGCCGCCGACGTCGTCGTCGGGGTCATGGGCTCGCAGACTGCGCCGCTCCATGTCGTCGTGCAGGCGGTGACGGCGATCTGGGCCACGAGTCTCTGCGTCGGGTACGTGTGGGTCTTCAGCAGCGTGGAGAGGTCCGCCGTCCGCCAGCAGGGCGAACTCGTGAGGTTGACCTTCACAAGGGTCCACCTTGAAGGCGGTACCGTTCCGAGACGTCTCCCTCGGCCGACGCTGAGCCGAGGAGCAAGGCTCACCCTAGCAGCAGCTGTGGCCCAGCTGCTCCTTGTAGCTGTGCAGCTGTACGGGTTGATCGCTCTCCACGGGCCCCCAGTGACCCCAACGCACATATGGGCCTGGTGGACCTACCAGACAATCTCCAGAATCCTCGAGATCTGTCTGTGGGTGATCATCGCCGTCGTGGTCGCCCTGACGCAGACCCACGTCGTCGCCAAGGAGGTCGAGGGCGAGCAGAAGATCTTCTCGGTCTTCAACAGCTGCAGCAGTTCGGAGAGCAAGATCGGGAAAGGGGCCGAAGTCTACCCGACTCTGAGCTCGAAGGGGACGATCCGGACGTATACGATTCATCCTCCAGGGTATAAGTACGACGACACACTGGCACTGAAGAAGACCCCATTGTCCTGGAGCAGTGCCAACGCCAGTGCCACTGGACCGCGGCCCCTAGGTAACCGGAGGACCGAGCAGAACAAGTCCTCGACTCTGGACTCGGTCACGTCCGACTTCCAGCTCATGTGGAACAGAGATCGGTCCAACTCGACCGCCGCCTTCAGACCTTCCTCCATGTTGGTCAACGAGAGCGGCTTCGTCAGGTTCCGAACTGAGATCGATCCCGAACAGGCTATGGACGACGTCCTTCGTCAGTCCTCCCACAACCTGCACAAGATCTCGCCGGGCACGCCCACGTCTCCGTACGCCAACGTGACGCCCTTTAGCGCGACGCTTCCGGGAGGATCGCGCTACTACTGCGCCCCTCCGCCCACAGCAGACTCCTCCGAGAAGGCCAAGACGCCCACGAGACCCGCCCCGTTACGCCCGTACGCCACCTGTAAACCGAACAGCCGTTTCGAACACTTCATCCAAAGGAGTCCGATCGGTCTCGAGGAGTTTAAGCCACCGAACACCCTCGCTCGAAACAGTTCGAGGGACAATTACGAAGTAGCCCCGTACTACACGAACTCGCTCAAGTCCAACAAGAGCAGCATGTACTCGAGTCCCCACGCGACTGCCACGCGATGGCACCGGAAGGAAGGCATAGTGCCAACGCACGAGCCTATATACGACTCGGCGTCGCCTCCGCAACACACTGCCCGTATAACCTCGCTCCTGACGCCAAGCTCCGGGAACGTCTCCTGTTCCTCGCAGTCCGAGATGCACGTCGACTACCTGACGGACATATCCTCAGCCGACGGCCTCACCCTCGAGGCTAAGAAGGGCCTCAACGCGCTCACCCTCCCCCTCCAACCCGTCAACTCCACGCCCACGCCCAACGCCACACGTCCGCAGATCCTCGACATCACGCCGGATTCTGCGGTCGTCCTCGACTACTCCGTGACCACCGAGGACGACTCGACGTCGTGTTCCGGGGCGGAGGGCGAGTCCAACACGCACAGCAGCGGGGCTCTGGACCTCTTGAGGCTCAGCACGTCGTCCTTGAACGACGTCCTCAAGAACGGCGCGGGGGGTCTTCTGGGCCGACTCGTGGGCCAGACGGGATACAGTCCCTTGCACGTCGACCCCAAGTGCGGGGTCTCCCCCTCGAGCAACACAGTCCCCCTTCGCCGAGCGGCGTCCTCCAGTCACCTGCTGGAGGCCGAGTCGGGGGGGAGTCAGTCGGCCAGTTCTCCCGAAGAACCGAACGCGGACGGCCCGAACTTGCCCTCGTGTCGAAACTCGGACCCTATCACGCAGCTCTAGTGGTCCTCGGGATCACCAGAGGGTGACCATGGGGCCTCTCGAGGAGGAGGAGGAGGAGGAGGAGTAGGAGGGGCCCTCCGAGTGTCACGGGTCCTGGGGTTCCCCCTTCCGAGGTGGAGGTGAACCGAAGAATCTTCTGCAGGTCGTGGGTTGGTCCCCATGGGTTGAGACCTTGAGACCTTCTAGGCTGAGACCTTGAGTCCTTCTGGGTTGAGACCTTAAGACTTTTTGGGTTGAGACGCTGAGACCTTGAGACTTCCTTGACTGAGAGCCTGAGACTTTCTGGGTTGAGACTTCGAGACCCTCTGGGTTGAGACCTCGAGACCTTCTGGACTGAAAACTTGAGACCTCCTTGGCTGAGACCTTGAAACGTTCTGGGTTGAGATCTTAAGACTTTGAGACCTTCTGGGTTGAGACCTCAAGACCTTTTGGACTAAGACCTTGAGACCTCCTTGGCTGAGACCTTGAAACTCTCTGAGTTGAGAGCCTGAGACCTTTTGGGCTGAGACCTTTAGACCCTCTGGGTTGAGACTTCGAGACCTTATGGGTTGAGACCTCGAGACCTTTTAGGTTGAGACGCTGAGACCTTCTGAACTGAGAACTTGAGACCTTCTGGGTTAAGACCTTGAGACCTTGGGAACCTTCTGGGCTGAGACCTTGAGACCTTCTGAGTTAAGACGCTGAGACCTTGGAAACCGTCTGGGTTGAGCTCTCAAGACCCTTTGGGTTGAGACCTCGAAAACTCTTGGGTTGAAACTTTGAGACCTTCTAGGCTGAGACATCGAAACCTTCTGGTTTGAGACCTAGAGACTTGGGTTGAGACCTTAAGACCTACTGGGTTGAGGCTTTTGGGACCTTGAGACCTTAAGAACCTTTTGGGTGGAGACTTCCAAACCCTTTGGGTTTAATTCCTTGAAACTTACGTTGAGACCTCAAGACCTTCTGGGTTAAGGTGTTTGAGCTCTTGAGACCTCAAGAACCTTCTGGCCAAAGACTTCGAGACCTTTTGGGTCGAGGTCTTTGGAGCCTTGAGACCTTGAGAACCTCATGGGTGGAGACTTCCAGACCCTTTGGGTTCAGTTCTCGAGACTTAGGTTGAGATCTCAAGACCTTCTGGGTTGAGGTGTTTGAGCGCTTGAGACTTCGAGACCTTTTGGGCAAAGACTTCGAGACCCTTTGGACCAAGACCCGAAGACCTTCGCGTTCACCTACACCGCCTCATAACTGCATCAGACGGGTAGATTACTAAAGAAGAAGAAGAAGAAGACGACAAACCCCCTTTCCCCCTTTATAGAAACTCAGCTGTCGAGCTGTCGGTTGGCAGCTGTCTCTAGCTGTAGAACGCGAGGCGCAGTGGGATTCTTGTAGCTTCCGGAGATCCTGTAGAGTCCGGGAATAGGTCCCTCTGGCAACCTGTAATCTGTGATAAGTAGAATATATTTTTCTATGGACGACAAATCTTGATATCCTGTTTTCTCTGAATCAATATCTAGTCACTACGAATAAAATGTTTTATGTCATACTTCGTGTGTTCCTTTTAACCCTTAATGATTAATTAGTCAATTAAATAATTGATTAATCAAATCATTACTACCTCGGGTCTCATTAAATTGAAAACCCGCAGCCCCAAAACGTCTGGCAACGATCTTCGGCCCTTCACACAGAGCCTTCTGGGAAGAACCATTGGACTTGTTTGTATTTGATTCATTTAGGACTTTCTATGTGGTGGGGAGAGGCGAGGAGTCGCCGGTTGTCATGTCCCCATGTTTGATATGATGTAAGATATATAAATGAAGTTGATGAGTCCTGGAACCAAGTGTCAGCCCCTCGAGGTAGGTACTCCTCATTCGTCCCCCGACGCTTCTCGTGTCCATGGATGGTTTGAAGATAAGGTTGATAATATAATTAATAAAAAGAAATAGATAACAAATTATAAATAAATAATAAGACAAAAAATTGAAACCAAGAAGATTTTCCAAACAAACAAATTAGTCTTTTTTATCTCGGATCGAGTGGTATACTCTCCTACCATTATCAAATATCTTTTGAATCGTAATAGGCCTATACTCTCACCCAAGAAAATGGCTGGTTGAGAAATTTGATTAGTGGTACAATTGGCATACGATAAAGAACTGGTTGAAATTGAAAAAAAAAACATCGTGTATGATGTCATATACCTTCTCAACATCTATGAAAACCATAAACGGTCTCTCCATCCCTGTGTACATCGGTGTAAATGCCTAGTATATATATATATATATATATATATATATATATATATATATATATATATATATAAATATATATATATATATATATATATATTCCCTTTCCTCGAAACCCACTCTATTTTGATTTATTTATTTTTTATCATTTATTAACTATCTTGCTTATTTATTTATTTTTTACCATTTCTGGCGATGAGTCGTATATGTATGCATGTGTATATACAAGCATATATATACGAACATATATAATACACGTACATGCATACATCCATACATACATACATACATACATACATACATACATACATACATGTAAAACGTTTACACGTGAATATAAAAACATGCTGAAGACCACTGGGAAATAAGAAACGTTGTTCAAACGTTTTCGTCTATTTTGACGTCCTCAACCTCCATTCCCTCACGATGTCGAAATGGACGGAAACGTTTGGACAACGTCTCTTATTTCCCCAAAGGTTTTCGGGGAATACGTACATACATAAATACATGCGTAAATATATACATACATAAATACACACATACATATATGCATGCATACGTACATACATGCATACATACATATATACACACATACATATATACACACATACATAGATGCATACATACATATATTCGTGTATACATACATACATACAACATACATACATACATACATACATACATACATACATACATACATACATACATACATATACATACATACTGTACATAAATACGTACGTACTGAATATACATATATACATTCATGCATACGAACATACATACATACACACATACATAGATGCATACATACATACAACATACATACATACATACATACATACATACGAACATACATACATACGTACATACATACATACATACATACATACATACATACACACACACATACATACATACATACATACATACATTTCTCTTCGCCTTTGACTTGTACAATCTGTACGATTGACTGATTGATTGATTGGTTGATGTAAGGTCAACTTACATCGTAAGAACAAATATTGGCAATAGACATATATATATATATATATATATATATATATATATATATATATATATAATATATATATATATATATATATCGAAAATAGTGAAATCGTATGAATTAAAAAAAAAAGTCGAAATTCTTATGTAGTTATGAAATTAAAATTATCATTACTTGTCTACCTCTGATACATCTAGATAAAATCTAATTCACAAACTAGTCTAATCTCATTCTAATAAAATCTAGTCTCTAAACTAATCGATTCTTGAACCAAATATTCTCCAGGTTAATCTCCTTGCCTAATCTCTTTCTCTTTTAAATTCAAAGTTAATCTCCTTCCCATAACCATTTTTTTTTTCTAAATTATTCGTTGTTTTTTTCTAAATTTATCGTTTCTTTACTCGATCCGTTTTCCATTTGGGCTGAACACAGTTCTCAGACATTTCGTTTCTTTTCGTTCTCCTTCCTTTTTCCTCCTGCTCCTTCTCCTCCTCCTCCTCCTCCTCCTCCTCCACCTTCTTCGTCTTTTCCCCTTCCTCCTCCGCATCCTCCTCCTCCTCTTCCTTCGTCTCCTTTTCCTCCTCTTCCTCCTCCTCCTCTTCCTCCTTCTCCCCCTCCTCTTCCTCCTCCTCCTCCTCCTCTTCCTCCTCCTTCTCTTCCTCCTTCTCCCCCTCCTCTTCTTCCTCCTCCTCCTCGTCTTCCTTCGTCTCTTCCTCCACCTCCTCTTCCTCCTCCACCACCGCCTCCTTCCTCCTCTTCCTCCTCCTCCTTCTCTTCGTCTCCTCCTCCTCCTCATCTTCTTCCGCCTCCTTCTTCTTCCTCCTCCTCTTCATCAGCCTCCTCCTCCTCTTCCTCCTCTTTCTCTTCCTCCTCCTTCTCTTCCGCCTCCTTTTCCTCCTCTTCCATCTCCTCCTGTATTTCCTATTCCTCCTAATCTTTCTACTCCTCCTCTTCCTCCTCTTTTTTTTTCTCCTCCTCCTTCTCTTCTTTCTCCTCCTCTTCCTCCACCTCCACCTCCTCCTCTTCTTCTTGTTTCTTCTCCTCCTCCTCTTCCTCCGCCTCTTCTTCTTCCTCCTCCTTCTCTTCCTCCTCTTTCTCCGCCTCCTCTTCCTTCTCCTCCTCCTCCTCCTCCTCCTCTTCCTCCTCCTCTTCTCAATGTCGTTGGCCCTGAGAGCGTCAAGTCTTCGATGACCAGCGCTTCTATCCTTGGTTGACGCGGAATTTTATTTAATAATAAAAGAAAGCTACGCGACTGTGGTCCGTAAGGGGGTCACTAAAGCCCTCTTCCTCCCCTCCGGAAACATTCCCTGTATGAATCTTATGTAATCAATACCCTAGGCGGGAAATATACAAAATATTTTCCCTCTTATGAGTAGGGTAGCCTACACAAAAACGCACCGCGTGGGTCACATGCAGTGGAGCAAGGCGTAGTTTCAAATGAGCGTTGAAGAATCTAAAACAAAGTATTTTTAAAAGATATTAAGAAAAAACGAAATCCATATACGGTGTCAAAACAAATATATATATATGGGAGCTTCATTAAAGAACGCCATACCTAAAAAAAAAAAAAAAAAAAAAAAAAAAAAAAAAAATCATAAAGTGTGGAAATATATTCCAATTTCATCTCACTCTAACTTCAGGCTAAATCTTACGTCATTCAGAAATTCCATCTCCCCCTCCCCCTCTCCCCCTCTCCCTTCCCTTCGACTCCTCCTGCTCCTCTCATAAGAACATGGGAATGAAGGAGACTGCAAGAGACCATAAGGCCTACACTAGGCAGTTCCATGTCCATTACCACCAATCCTTCCCATCCATAAAGTCATCTAACCTTGCCCTGCCTCTCTCCCCCTCCCCCCTCCCCTCCCCTCCCCCTCTCTCCCTCTCCTCACTCTCCCTCTTCTCTCCCTCTCCCCCTCTCCCCCTCAGGTCCTCTTCTCATTTGTGAAAAACAAAGTTCAATTCAACAAACTCCACTTGTGGCAAGGGTGACTTTCTCTTTTTCTCGCTCTCTCTTTCTCTCTTTTTCTCGCTCTCTCCTGTCACTCCCTCTCCTCTATCTCTTTCTCTCTCACTCATAACATAAACACACATATATATGGAAGCAAGCACATAGGCACACACACACACACACACACACACACACACACACACACACACACACATACACACACTGTATATATATATATATAAATATACATTTTTATATATATATATATATATATATATGTGTGTGTGTGTGTGTGTGTGTGTGTGTGTATGTGTGTGTGTGTGTGTGTGTAATTATTACTAAAATCCTATAACCATGTGTACCAACCGTAATCTATGTCACACGCATGGCACGTGATCCACAGACCTCCAACAGGATGTCGACAGCCGTTGGCGGCTTTCTTCTCACACTTGGCCTAAATATATTCCGCCAAACCTTGCTGACCTGTACATTCGCCAAATCACGCCAAACAACACGGGTAAGCGTGACGCCACGATCTCGCGATCCTATCAATTTGCCACAATTCTTTCGCTAAATACGTCATTAATCATTCCAATATATCTACCCAATTACTTATAACTATAAACTATACACCACGTCAAGACACATTCACTAATACTAACTAGATCCATTGTACTATAACTCACAAATATCAATGTAGAAAAAAATAATATAAACCTCTCGCAGAAATGATGGTACATGCATTTCTGCGTATACATGTTGGTGACGGCGTCGCCATATGGGGACTCTATATAAGGGATTACGTCCCCGGACTAGGAGCTTCTGAACTTACCGATGATTTTTACCAAGAGGAATCCTGTCCCCTCGTCTGTACTTGATATTTGCACTCTACAAAAATAAAACCAAGAAAGCGGCCCACGCAGGATTTAACTTCCAAACACCAGAAGTGTAGCCACGAAAAGAAACAAACTTCCAGCGGCTACACACACACACACACACACACACACACACACACACACACACACA
>NC_134791.1:1655714-1660714 GCF_046742065.1 Oratosquilla oratoria | reverse complement strand
GTTTTCTAAAAAGATAGATAGATAGATAGACAGGTAGCTAGATGGAAAGATACGGTAAAGGTAAACTAGTAAGAATATATCAGAGATAGGCTAGGATACGGACGGTAAGATAGATGGAAAGACTAAATTGATGGATAGAAATGTGTAAGAAGAATGATATATAAATAGATGGAGATCAGATAGTAGTGTAGAGTCAATAATCTATCGAGACGATGGATAGAAGGAAGGTATGATCGATGAATAGCGATTAGAAACGATAGAGATCGATGGGCAGATAACTTAAGTAGATGGATAGATTAGATAAAGATATAGATAAATAGATAAATAAATGAATAAATAAATGAATAAACATAAACAAATGGATAGATAAATGTAATAAATTAAATAAACAAACGAAATAAAAAACGAAACAAATAAAAAATAAATAAATAAAAAGTAGGGCGTAAACATACTATTTTATTTTATTTTATTTTATTTTATTTTCTATTTGCTCTAGAAAGATTTCCATTTTCTGTTGCTGGTTTGCAAAGATGATCAACCACGCGCCGATTGAAATTGACTGTTCCCTTTTAGTTGTTTTATTCTGTTCTACTTTATTTATTAATTTATTTATCTATTTATCTGTTTGTTTATTTTTGTTTACTTGTTTATTTATCTAATTTCTATGTTTTTATCTATTCATCTATTTATATACTTGCTTATCTATTTATTCTATTCATTTATTTATTTGTTCATTTATGTATTTATTTGTTCAGTTATTCATTTATTCATGTATTTATTTATTTTTTCATTCATGTATCTATTTACTTATTGATCTATTTTTTTACGGAGATGCCCAACAATCCGAATCAAATTGTAAAAAAAAAAAAAAAAAAAAAAAAAAAAAAAAAAATTAATCTCTTTCTAACCTAAGCCCCCGCTATATCCCATCCCCGCTGGCCTCGATGAGGTCGCTCTGTCCGCGCCGGGTCGTTCAGACGACCGCGAAGGACTTGGAAATGGCGACGATTTGGGCAGAGAGCGTGACGCCACGACGACCATAGAGCACCGGCTGAGAGTCGACGCTTTGCCCATTACGCCGGGACATCAGTTCTACTTGATGACGTAGGCGGGGTAGAGGGGGGAAAACCCAACAGTTCTACCCCAACCCCTCTCCTTCCTTCATCCCCCTCCAGTTCCCCCCTCCCCCACAGCCCACACTCTCTCTCTCTCATCCCTCTCTACCACTCTCTCTCTCTCTCTCTCACTACTCTCTTCTCAATTACCTCCTCTTCCCACACCATCTCCTACCCTACGACAATTCCCCACTCCCTCTCTTCCCTCACTCCCTTTCTCCTACTCTCCCTCTCTCACTTCTCTCTTTCTCTCACCCTCTCCCCACCTTCCTCTTCCCACCTCTCTCCTCTTCCTTCTTTTTCCCCCCAACTCCTCTCCCCCTGTCTCTTCCACCTCTCTTCCCTCTCTCTCCCCTCCTCTCCCGCCTCTCTTTCCCCCTCCTCTCCCACCTCTCTCTCCCTCTACTCTCCCCCACTCCTCTCCCCACTCGCTCTCCGCACCCCTCTCTCTCCCCCACTGTCCTCTCCCACCTCTCTCTCCATACTACTTCACGATCTCTCCCCCTATGCCGCTGCTCCCCACTTCTCTCTTTCCCCCCCTTCCACGTCTCCCCATCTCTCCTCCTTTCTCTCTCTCCCCATTCCTCTCTTGCCTCCCTCCACAACTTCTCTCTCTCCCTCCTCTCCTCCCACCTCCTCTTTCTTTATAAACCAGTCCTCTTTCCCCCCCCCCCCCCCCCTCTCTTCCTCCACCTCCCTCATATCTCTACTTCCTCTCCCCCTGTCCTCTCACCCTCTCTCCCCACTTTCCTCTCCCCTCACTTTCCCCCTCACTCCCCAGCTCTGCTCCCCCCTCTCTCCACCCTCAATTGACCCCCCCTCTCTATCTCCACCCACTCTCTCTTTCCCCCTCTCTCCCCTCATTCGTCCCTCTATCTACATCCTATCTCCCCTCTTTCCCCCTCCTCTCTCTCTCTCTCTCTCTCTCTCTCTCTCTCTCTCTCTCTCTCTCTTTTAATCGAAGTGGATTAACAATTTAACATATTTGAAACGAAAACTATTAATTTTTATTTTATTCTATCTGCCACCAGGCGATTTTATTAACTCTGATAAATATTAGAGAATACAACTTAAAAAAAATGTTGCACGTTTCAGAAAACTTCGGTCACGTACGGCTATTACCAGCGGCCGTGAACGAAAAGTTCTGAAAACGCCCAGACGAGACTTTATATCACGACTATACATAACGCATAAATGCGCCCTAATGACGTCATTTCGTCGACACGGAGCGGGATTCGACGTCATGACGTCATTGAACACCGAAATGTTCACCCCTTCCCTCATGATAAAAGCTCCCCCCCTTTCCCTCCTCTCCCGCATCCATCTCCCTCCTCGCACTCGCCTCCACCTCCTCCACCTGCTTCCCCCACCACCCAGAACGGTATCACTCTCACCCTCCAATCCCCACCCTCCACCTCTCCCCTCCTCTCCCACCCTAAGACACGCTACTCCCTTCCACCCCCCCCCCCCCCCCCACCCCCCGCCACCCCGCTCACCCACACCCTAATACCTGTCCACCCTCTACCCCCCCTCCCCCTCTCCCCCTCCTCTCCCACCATTCACCTCTCCCCCTCCTCTCCCACCATCCACCTCTCCCCCTCCTCTCCCACCCTCCTCTTCCCTCCCCCTCTCCCCTCTTCTCCCACCCTCCACGTATCCCCTCCCCCGCTCCCACCCTCCACCTCTTTCCTCTTCCATCGTCCTGTCTTCTCCATATTCCTCCACCCCCTTTCCCTTCCCCCCTCTCTCTCTCTTCTTCCCCTTCCCTCTCTCTCTCTCTCTTTTTCCCTTTCCCTCTCTCCTTTTCCCCTTCCCCTCTTTCCCTTTTCCCTCTCCCTATCCTTCCCCTTTTCCCCTCTCTCCTCTACCCCTTCCCCTCTCTCTCCTCTAACCCTTTCCCCTCTCTCCCCTCTCCTCTCTTCCCTTTCCCCTCTCTCCTCTACCCCTCCCCTCTCTCTCCTCTTCTCCCTCTTTCCCCCTCTCATCCCTCCTTCCTCTCTTCTCTTCTCCACCTCTCTCCTCTACCCGTTTTTCCCTGCTCCTCTCTCATACCCGTTTCCCCCTCTCTCCACCCTCTCCTCTCTTCCCTTTCCCAGCTCATCTCCTCTATCCCTTTCCCCCTCTCTCCTCATCTAACCCTTTCCACCTCTCCCTCCCTCTCCCCTTCTCTTCCATTTCCCCTCTCTCCTCTACCACCCCCTTCCCCTCTTTCCCTTTCTTCTCCTCTTCCCCCCTTTCCCCTCTCTCCCCTCTCATCTCTTGCCATTTCCCCCCCTCCATCCTCTACCACCCTATCTCCCTTTTCCTCCTCGTCCTCTTCCCTTTCCCCTCTCTCCCCTCTCCTCTCTTCCCTTTCCCCTTCTCTCTTCTCCTCTACCCCTCTCTTCCCTTTCCCCCTCTCTCTCCTCTTCCCTTTGCTCCCTTTCTCTTCCCTTTCCCCCTACTATCCTCTAAAACTCGTTACTCCTTCCCCCCTCTCCTCTCCTCTTCCCTTTTCCCCTCTCTCTCGTCATACTACTCCCCCCTCTCCTCTCTTCCCCTTTCCCCTTTCCCCCTCCTCCTCCTCTCCAACCCTCCCCCTTTTCTTTCTCCTCTTCCCTTTCCCCCCCTCTCCCCCCCCTCTCTCCCATCCGCATTTCCCCCTTTCCTCCCCTCTCTCGCCTTCCCCCCCCCTTCCCACCTCGCTCTTTCTCTCCTCTTTCCCTTTCCCTTCCTCACTCCCCTCTCCTCTCTCCCCTTCCCCCTCTCTCTCACGCCACCGCCTTCCCCTCTCTCTCTCCTCTTACCCTTTCCATCTCTCATCCCCTCTGCCTCTCTTCCCTTGCCCCCTCCCTTCCTCTACCCTTACCAACCTTCTCCTCTTCTCTATCCCCTTTCCCCTCATCTCCCGCACCCCTCTCTCCCCTCTCCTCTCTTCCCTTTCCCCTCTCTCTCCTCTACCCCTTTCCCCTCTCTCTCCTCTTCCCTTTCCCCTCTCTCTCCCCTCTTCTCCCTTTCCCACTCCCCTCTTCCCTCACCCTCTCCATCCTTCCCTCTCACCTCAATCAACCTGATCTACTAAACTCCCCGCCGCACTCTCCAGGCCCCCTTTTAAACCTTCTCACCCCTCACTCTACGTCTAGCTCCCCATTCACACTTCCTCCATACCGCCTCCTCCCTACCCCACCCTCCCCCGTCCAACCCTCCACAAACTTCACAATCCCCCCCAGTTCCTATTCCCCCTCTCCCGCCTTCCCCCCAGAAAAAGTGGACCACTGACCAGCTGCTGTCCACTTGGTATATCCTCCCCCCCCATTCCACAAAACTCCCCCCTCTCCCTCCCTCCCCCACTAAAAAAAAAAAAAAAAAAACAAAAAAAAACTCTGAACACATTTGGTAAATTCCAGCACGCCGAGAAAGGTTTTAGGATGACTTTGAAGGACAATAAAACGAGTTTTGACGAGATTTGAAGGCGAAGATTAGAATTATCGAGGCAAGCACAAAAAAACTCCTTACCCTCCTCCTCCTCCTCGCCCCCCCCCCAAAAAAAAAAATAAGAGACCCCTTTCCTCCTCTCCCCACCCAAAATAAATAAATAAATAAATAAACAAATAAATAAATAAATGTATATATATATACATATAATATATATATATATATATATATATATATAATATATATATACATATGCAAAGTAGCCCTCTTAAAAAAAGAAACTGAACGCAGCAGAGCGCTTTCAGTACTATTTACCTCTTCAGTGCATTATATATATATATATATATATATATATATATATATATATATATATATATATATATATATAGATATTTACACCAGCGTTTTACTCGTGGACCAGTGAACGAGCTCTGAGCTCTCATCCGAAGGAGGGCAGGACCTGCCGGTCAC
>NC_134791.1:1650262-1655214 GCF_046742065.1 Oratosquilla oratoria | reverse complement strand
AGCACGCCGAGAAAGGTTTAGTTGACTTTGACACGAGTTGACGAGTTGAAGACGAAGATAGAATTCGAGGCAGCAACTCCTCACCCTCCTCCTCCTCACCTCCCCCCCCCAAAAAAAAGAAGAGACACCTTCCTCCTCCCCCCAAAAATAAATAAATAAATAAATAAATAAATAGATAAATGTATATATATATATATATATATATATATATATATATATATATATATATATACATATATATATACATATGCAAAGTAGACCACTTAGAAAAAGAAACTAACGAAGCAGAGCGCTTTCGTATATTACATCTTCAGTGCATATATATATATATATATATATATATATATATATACATAAATATATATATATATCTATATATATATTTGACACAGCGTTACTCGTGGACCAGTTAACGATCTCTGAGCTCTCATCCGCGGAGGGCAGGACCTGCCGGTCACGAGCAAATCACGTGGTCCGTTGTGGGGAATCGAATCCTATGATTGGTGTCCTCCATTACGGATAATCCTGCAAAGTCCTTCGGCAGCAGTCGGGAACCATAAATACGAAAATAATGGAGGGAGTCGGGATTCGAACCTATGAAAGATGACAGGACAGAACCGTTGGGCAGTACTCGTTTTTTTTTTTTTTTTTTTTTAAGTCTGTACTGGAATGTTGATTTTATACATACATATACTTGGGATAGTCATAAGGCTTTATTTTATATATACATATACATATACATATATATATATATATATACATACATGTGTTTATGTATATGTATACATATACAGAGGGGGAAGAGGGGGAATAGAGGGAAGAGGGGAGGGGAGAAGGGGAGGGGAAGGGGGAGGGGAAGGGGCAGAGGGGGAGGGAGAAGAGGGGGAGGAGGAGGGGAAAAAGGAAGAGTGGGACACGAAGAGGGGGAGGGGAAGAAGTTGAGGGGGAGGGGAAGAAGTTGGGGGGGTGGGGAAGAAGGGGAGGGGAGGAGGTGGGGAAAAAGAGAGAGTGGGACGCGAAGAGGGGGAGGGGAAGAAGTTGAGAGGGAGGGGAAGATGGGGGAGGGGAAGAAGGGGAGGGGGGAAAGGGGGAGGGGAAGAGAGAAGAGGGAGAGGGGGGAGGAGGGAAGTGGGGGAGGGAAGAAGTTGAGGGGGAGGGGGGAAAGGGGAGGCGAAGAGAGAAGAGTGAGAGTGGGTTGGGAAGAAGTTGAGGGGGGAGGGGGGAGAAGAAGGGGAAGAGGGGGAGGGGGGAAAGGGGAAAGAGGGGGAAGAAGGGGAAGAGGGGGAAGAAGGGGAAGAGGGAGAGGGGGAGAGGGATGGAGGAAAGGGAGAGGGAAAAGAGAGAAGAGGGAGAGAGGAGGAGGAGGGAAAGGGGGAGGGGGAAAAAGGGAGAGGGGAAGAGGGGAAGGGGGAGAAGGGGAAGGGGGGAGGGGGAGGTAGGGAGGGGAGAGGGGGAGGGGGAGGGGGAGGGGAAGAGAGGGATGGGGAAGGGAAGAGAGAAAAAGGAGAGGAGGAGGGAGAGGAGGAGGAGGGAAGAGGGAAGAGGGTGAGGAGGGAAGAGGGGGAGGAGGGAACAGGGGGAGCAGGGGAACAGGGGCAAGAGGGGGAGCAGGGGAACAGGGGCAAGAGGGGGAGCAGGGAACAGGGGGAAGAGGGGGGAGGGGAAAGGGGGAGGGAAGAGGGAGAAGAAGGGGAGGGGAAGAGAGAGATAGGGTTAAAGGGGGAAGGGAAGAGAGAAGAGGGAGAGGGGGAGGAGGGAAAGAGAGAAGAGGGGAGAGGGGGAGAGGGAAGAGGGGAGAGGGAAGAGGGGGAGGGAGGAGGGAAGAGGGAGGAGGGAAGAGGGAGAGGGGAAGAGGGGGAAAAGGGGGAGGGGAAGAGAGAAGAGGGAGAGGGGGAGGAGGGGAGAGGGGGAGGAGGGAAGAGGGGGAGGAAGGAAGAGGGGGAGGAGGGAAGAGGGAGAAGAGGGGGAAGAGGGCGGAAGAGGGGAACAGGGGGAAGAGAGGGAGGGAGTGGGAAAAGAGGGAGGGGAAAGGGGAAGAGGGGAGGGGAAGAGGGGGAGGGGGAAAAGGGGGAAAGGAGAAAAGGAGGAGGGGAAGAGGGAGAAGAAGGGGAGGTGAGAGGGGGAGGGGAAGAGAGGGATGGGGAAAGGGGGAGGGGAAGAGAGAAGAGGGAGAGGGGGAGGAAGGAAGAAAGGGAGGAGGGAAGAGGGGGAGGAGGGAAGAGGGGGAGCAGGGGAAGAGGGGGAGGGGGGAGAGGGGAACAGGGGGAGCAGGGGAACAGGGGGAAGAGAGGGAGGGTGGAAGAAAAGGTGGAGGGGAAGAGGGGGATGGGGAATAGGGGAGGGGGAGAAAAGGGGAGGGGGAGAAAAGGGGAGGGGAGAAAAGGGGAGGGGAGAAAAGGGGGAGGGGGAGAGATGGAGGGGAAAAGGGGGAGGGGGAGGGGGAAAAGGGGAGGGGGAGGGGGAAAAAGGGGGAGGGGAAGAGGGGAGGAGGGGAAGAGGGAGAAGAGGGGGGAGCAGGGGAACAGGGGGGAAGAGTGGGAGGGGGAGGAAAAGGGGAGGGGAAGAGGGGGGAGAGGGGGAAAAGGGGAGGGGGGAGGGAAAGGGGAGGGGGAAAAAGGGGGGGGGGGAGGGGGAAAAGGGGGAGGGGGTAGAAAAGGGGGAGGGGGAAAAGAGGGAGGGGGAAAGGGGAGGGGGAAAAGGGGGAGGGGAAAAGGGGAGGGGGAAAAGGGGGAGGGGAAAAGGGGAGGGGAAAAGGGGAGGGGAAAAGGGGAGAGGGGAAAAGGGGAGAGGGGAAAAGGGGAGAGGGGAAAAGGGGGAGGGGAAGGGGGGAAAAGGGGGAGGGGATAAGGGGGGAGGGGAAGATGGGGGAGGGGGAAAAAAGGGGGAGGGAAGAGGGGGAGGGGGGAAAAGGGGGAGGGAAAGAGGGGGAGGGGGAAAGGGGAGGGGGGGAAGAGGGGGAGAGGGGAAGAGGGGGGAGGGGAAGAGGGGGAGGGGGAAGAGAGGGAGGGGAAGAGGGGGAGGGGGTAGAAAGAGGGGGAGGGGGGAAAGGGGGAGGGAAAGAGGGGGAGGGGGAGGAAAAGGGGGGGAAGGGGAGGGGGGAGAGAGGGAGGGGGAGGGGGAGAGAGGGAGGGGAAGAGGGGGAGGGGAAGAGGGGGGAGGGGAAGAGGGGGAGGGGAAGAGGGGGAGGGGGAAAAGGGGAGGGGAAGAGGGGAGGGGAAGAGGGGGAGGGGAGGGGAAGAGGGGGAAGAGGGGAGGGGAAGAGGGGGAAGGGAAGAGGGAGAAGAGGAGGAAGAGGGGGAGAGGAAGAGAGGGATGGGCGAAAGGGGGAGGGTAAGAGAGAAGAGAGGGGGAGGAGGGAAGAGGGGGAAGAGGGGGAAAAAGGGGAGGGGAAGAGAGAAGAGGGAGAGGGGGAGGAGGGGGAGGAGAGGGAAGAGGGGGAGGGGAAGAGGGGGAGGGGAAGAGGGGGAAGAGTGGGAGAGGGGGAAGAGGGGGAAGAGGGGGAGGGGGAGTGGGGGGAAGGGGGAGGGGGAGAGGGGAAGAGGAGAGGGGGAGGGGAAGAGAGGAGAGGGGGAGGGGAAGAGAAGAGGGGGAGGGGAAGAGAAGAGGGGGAGGGGAAGAGAAGAGGGGGAGGGGAAGAGGGAGGGAGAGGGGGAGGGGAAGAGGGGGAAGAGGGGGAAGAGGGGGAGGGGAAGAGGGGGAAGAGTGGAAGAGGGGGAGTGGGGGAAGAGGGGGAAGAGGGGGAGAGGGGAAGAGGGGGAGAGGGGGAAGAGGGGGAGAGGGGGAGAGGGTAGGAGTTCAGTGGAAGAGTTTCGTGAAATTCAAGACCAAACTGCAAAACTTGAATGCTGAGTTTGTTTTTCTTTTCTTGTTTTCTTTTTCTTTTCTGTGTTTTGTTTTGTTTTCTTTCGTTTTCTTTTCTTTTCTTTTACTGTTATTCTATTATTTATTTTTCTTGTTTTTCATTTATTCTTTTTTCGTAATTTTCTCTTCGTATTATAATTTTTTCTTTCTTCATTCTGAATTTTCTTTACTTTTTCTTATTAAATCTATTATTCATTAATTTGCTTATCTACTTTTATTATTTATGTATTATACGTTCATTCAATATTCATTTATCTATTCATTCGTTTATTCAATAATTTATTTATTTGTTTATCTACCAATTTATCTATTTATTTAATAATTTATCTATATACTTATTTATCTTATATATCTATTATTTTACTTTCAAGTTTTTATTTATCTATATACCTATCAATTTATTTATCTATTCATTTAATCAATTATCTATTTATTTATCTATTTACAAATTTAACAAATTAGTTTATGTATTTATTTATCTACTAATTTATTAATTCATTTATCTATCCATTTATTATGATTAAATTTACTTATTTATTTGCTTGTCTATTTATCTCTTTATAATTTCTTTACTAATTCATTTATTTATCTAAATCTGTCCGTGTGAAGCTAAACGGGTCCATGGCGCCCGCTGGGAATCGAACTCGGGTCTGTAGGCAGGGAAGGTGGGAGGCGAGGTCGCTGCCCAACGCGTCACAGGACAAAGAGAAAGAAAGAAAACGGAAAGAAAGAAAATAATATATATATATATATATATATATATATACATATACACACACACACACACACACACACACACACACACACACACACACACACACATATATTTATATATATGTATATATATATACATGTATAAGTAAATGAATAATAGGTGAATATATGAATAATGAATATATAAGGAAATGAATAATAGTCAAATATATAAATGCGTAATAGATCAAGAAAGACGGAAAAGAGAAACAAATAAAGAAGAAGAAAGTGCACTAAAAGAAAAAATAAGACAAAAAAGAGGAAGAGAGAAGTCAGTAAGGATAGCGAAAGAAAACAAAAAGAAAAAGAAAAATGTAAAAAGAAGAAATAATACGAAG
>NC_134791.1:1635262-1640262 GCF_046742065.1 Oratosquilla oratoria | reverse complement strand
AAGGCTCCGACCAAGGAAATGAGATACGGAAATGACTTGGGGGAGATAAATTAACATTTTGGACAAAGTAGACATCCCCCCCTCTTGCCCCCCATTGCGACCCCCCTCTCCCCCTCTTCCCCTCTCCCCCTCGATCACGCTTTGTTCTTGTGTGTTGTTGGCAACACAGATTGTACAAAAACAAAGTACTCACAAATGTACTCACGCAACGAGTACAACTTTTATGACACCCTGTATTTATACATGAATGAATACATACACGTCTATATACACATAAACATATGCTTTTTGGTATAAATATACATACAATGCCCCAGAATATAATGTACTCTATGAGTACATTTCTGAGAATTTTTCTGAGCTTTTTTTACACCCTGTATATGGACACAACCTAACTCAAGGCACTGTAGGAAGGTCTAGTTCTCTCACGTGAATAAAATCACCTGACGGCAGTTAATAAATTACACAAACTATTGTGATTATTATTGGATTAAGATGTTCATACATACGCACATACGTTCATGTATACATAGGTACATGCATACACATATACATAAAGTTACATGCATACATATACATGCATATTTACACATATACATACACACATAGTTACATGTGTACATAGATACATGCATAATTACACATACACACACACAGTTACATGCATACATAGATATATGCATACTTACACATATATACATACACACACAGTTACATACATACATACATACATACATACATACATACGTGCATACTTACACATGCACATCCGCACAGTTACATGCATACATAGATACATGCATACTTACACATATACATACACACACAATTACATGCATGCATGCATACATACATATATACATATATACACACACATGGGGAGGTGGGAAAGGTGGGAGAGGGGGAGAGTGAGGGGAGAGGGGGAGAAGGAGGGGAAGAGGGGTAAGGGTGAGGAGGAGGGGGATAAGAGAGAGAGAAGGGGAGTGAGGGGGAAAGGGGGAAAGGGGGAGGGGGAAAGGGGAGGGTTGAAAGGTGGGAGAAGTGGGAGAGGGGGATAGGTGGGAGAAGGGGAGGGGGAGGGAGGAGAGGAGGTAGAGGGGGTAGAGGGGGGAGAGGGGATAAGGGGGAGAGGGGGATAAGGGGGAGAGTGGAAAGAGGGGGAAGAGGTGGGAGAGGGGGAAGAGAGGGAGGGGGAGAGGTGGGAGAGGTGGCAAGGTGGGAGAGGGGGAGGGGGGAGGGGGTATAAGGGGTAGAGGGGGAGAGAGGAGACGGGGATAAAGGGGAGAATGGAAAGAGAGGGAGAGTGGAAAGAAGGGAAAGAGGGGGAGAGTTGGGAGAGGGGGAATGTGGGAAGAGATGGGGAGAGGGGGAGAAGGGGAAGAGAGGGAGGGGAGAGGGGGTAGAGGTGGGAGAGGGGGAAGAGAAGGAGGGGAGAGGGGGAGGGGAGAGGTGGGAGAAGGGAAGAGGAGGGGGAGAGTTGGAAGAGGGGAAGGGGAGAGAGGGGAGAGGGGGAGAGTGGAAAAAGGGGGAGAGTGGGAAGAGGGGGAAGAGGGGGAAGAGGTGGGCGAGGGGGATGGGGAGAGGGGGAGAGGAGTAAGAGGGGAGAGTGGGAACAGGGGGAACAGGGAGAACAGGGGGAGAGTGTGTAGAGGGTGGGAGAGATGGGAGAAGGGAAGAGGGGGATAAGGGGAAGAGTATAAGAGGGGTAGAGTGGGAAGAGGGGGGAGAGGGGGAAGAGGGGGAGAGTTGGGAGAGGGGGAGAGGGGAGAGAGGGGGAGAGGTGGGAGAAGGGGTGAGGGGAGAGGGGGATAAAGGGAAGAGCATAAGAAGGGGAGATGAGGGAGAAGGGGAGAGGAGGGGGAGAGAGGGGGAGAGAGGGGGGAGAGGGGGGGAGAGGGGGGGAGGGGGGCTTGGTCCGTGGTCAGCGCGCGGCGGGCCATTCCTCTGCATTAGCTTTGCATTTTCCAAAAATTTATTGTTGTCGTTTCCCTCCTCCCTCCCGGACGACGTATTTTCACGTCCACAAGTGGCCTCCTTGGCCGCTCGTGCAGCCGTGGCCGCAAATCACCCACACGTCCACACTCTGCATGTATATACATACACGCAATATATATATATATATATATATATATATATATATATATATATATATATATATATATATACACATGTGTGTGTGTGTGTGTGTGTGTGTGTGTGTGTGTGTGTGTGTGTGTGTGTGTGTGTGTGTGTGTGTGTGTGTGTGTATTCACCTCAGAGCTCGTATGACCGATCTATGGGTAATGCTGTGACCTTACACGCACACACATACCCAACTCCCCGCCCACAAAAGTTGGAGTAACGACTCGCAGGGCAGCGGTACTGAAATTATTTCAGCCCTGGGCAGGATTCGAACCCGGACCGCCGTAGTAACAATCAGGGACTCTACCAACCGCGCCAAGAGATGTGGTGTGTGTGTGTGTGTGTGTGTGTGTGTGTGTGTGTGTGTGTGTGTGTGTGTGTGTGCGTATGTTTAATACAGATTGAATCTTTAGAATCTCTCCCAAGGGATTCGAACCCTGGCCTGTGCTTCGTGATTATGCACGTACAGGTCAGGGTTCGAACTCCTTGGCAGAGCTTCTAAACGCACACATACACACACACACACACACACACACACACACACACACACACACACACACACGGGAATTTTACACAAAACTACACAAATTCATTCATGTATAAAAATAATTTAATTAGTCATGTTTTGGGCTCTACAGAAGCCTCGCTCTTTAATGTAGGCGTCCATTCCTCGCCTCATAATATGAGAACGGTATGTGGGCCATTTCAGGAATTATTTTATTAAGTCCTCGTGTATGTGGAATATGGGGTCATTTTTCTCTGGCTAATAGCAAACTATTTAAATGGTTTTAGGGTGTATGTGAAGATGAAAGGGATAAGTATGCTTTATATATATATATATATATATTATATATATATATGTATATATATATATGTATATATATATATATATGTATATATATATATATACACGCTATCTCGTTTTGTAGGGTCGAGATAGCGTGATCGGTAAGGCCTTTGTCTTGTAAGACGTAAGCCGCCTAGGCAAGGGTTCGAATCCCAGCAGATGAGTCTATTTCCATAGATATGTATATATATATATATATATATATATATATATATATATATATATATATATATATATATATATATATACAAATTGTCCTTCCACTTGAGGCAGCCACGTAGCTATATTGGACACAAAAGCCCCCCCCCCGCCCCATTTCCGGTCCATTACAAAGCAACACATCGATGGGGGGAGGGGAGGGGGGAACCCGGTCGTTAATTGACACAGGGGTCATTAATCACAATTAGAATGCGATGAACAATTTATAATAACATTAGTTGACGCGGTAATCATCGGTGATAATCTGGGTTTTTTTTTTTTTTTTTGGGGGGGGTGGGGGGAAGACCGACCGTGTAGAAAACGAACCTGAGTTTATCGAAAGGTATTACGAAAACGGTCTTATTGTGACCACTGTTGGGTAAACAGGTTCATACATGCGTGCATACGTACATGCATGTATACATGCATATATATATATTGTACATACACACTTATATACATACACATTGTACATATATATATATATATATATATATATATATGAATATATATATATGTATATATACTGTGCGTATATAACAACATACATACATATATACATGCATACATACATGTGTACATATACATACATGTTAAGCATACATGCATACATAAATACATGTATACATACGTACACACATACATGGATACATACATACATATGTACATACATACATACATACATACATACGTACATTACATATATACATACATGCATGCATGCATACGTACACACATGTATACATAGACACATACATACACACAAACATACATACATACATACATACATACATTATATATATACATACATGCATGCATGCCTACGTACACACATGCATACATACGTACACACATGCATACATACATACATGTATACATACATACACACAAAAATACATACATACAAACACAAAGATATATACATACATACATACATATATATACATACATAGATGTATGCATACATACATACATACTGTATATATCAATTGGATGAATGACTAAAAGTACAAATGAATGAATAAATGAACGAATGAATGAAAAGAGGAGATTGTAAAATAATTTTCAAGTAATCTTTTTGTTAGATGAGAATAAGTGAATAAACAAATTAGTAAAAAAAATAAGAAATAAAATAAATAAATGAAATATATAAATAAATGAATAATCAAATGGATACACAAAATAAAATGAATAAATAAACAAATAGATAAATGAATAGAGAGATTAGATAAATGATTAGATAATAAAAATGAAATAAGATGGTTAAATAAAAAAAATAAACTAATAAAGAAAATTAATGAATATTTAAATCAATCAATTAATACACAAATTAATGCATAAATGAATAGTTACATAAGTGGTTAAATAGATAAATTAATTAATATAGAAATAAATAAATAAGTCAATCAATAAACTAATCAATATCTACATAAATTAATAAATAGATGAATGAATGATATAATAAATTATCAGATGAATTAATAAATAAATAAATGAGTAGATAAATAGATAAATGAATAAATAGATAAACAAACAAACATATATAAAAATTATCAGATAAATAGATAAATAAGTGAATAAAGATGAATGAATAAATAGATAAACAAATAAAGAAACAAATTAACAAATAAAATAAATATATGAAAAATAACTGAGTATAAGACTTCCATCAAATTCGTTGCATATTTTCCTTCATCTCCGTCTACGAGGTCTTCCCTGTATCTCGTAACTTTACGAGGAAGAGGCCTCGTAACTTTACGACCTCGCTCGTAAGTTTACTAGTCCCTTCCCCAGTACTTTTCCATAACACACGTGAAGTGTTGAACCCCTACGG
>NC_134791.1:1620262-1632762 GCF_046742065.1 Oratosquilla oratoria | reverse complement strand
GACAATTGAAACCTGAAATTATTAAACAAAATTATGTAATGAAATTGAAATAATATATTGATAATAGATAGAATTATAAAACATTATTAAATGATAAAACAATGAATAAAAGAAAAATATTAGAATAAAAAATTAATTACAATCAATAATAGATTATGAAATGATAAAGATAAAATTACATATATAATGTTACAAGGCAACAGTACGTAATGAAAATAATCCAAAATAGAAAATAAATTTAGAATCCAAATAATCAATAAATAATAAATGAATGCGTAAAATAAGAAATAAAACAAAAAACTACAAATCAACAACAGATAATAACACAAGAAAATAAAAGAATAAGAAAATAATAATAGCAATTGGGAATATATGATAAAATAATGGACAAATAAAACGAATATTACAAACCAACAATAAATAGTAAAACAAAAAGAAAATGATGGTGATGGTGATGGTGATGATGATGATGATGATGATGATGATGATGATGATGATGATGATGATGATGATGATGATGATGATGATGATGATGATGATGATGATGATGATGATGATGATGATGATGATGATGATGATGATGATGATGATGATAATAATAATAAGATAATGATATTGATAGAATAATAATCATAGTAATAATAATAATAGCAATAATCATATTAATAATAATAATAGCAATAATGATAATAATAATGATAATAATAATAATAATGATAATAATAATAATAATGATAATAATAATAATAATGATAATAATAATAATAATTAATAATAATAATAATAATATAATGATATTGATAGAATAATAATCATAGTAATAATAATAATAGCAATAATGATAATAATAATAATAATAATAATTATAATTAATAATAATAATAATAATGATAATAATAATAATAATAATAATAATAATAATAGTAATGATAATAAGTAATAATAATAATAATAATACTAATACTAATAATAATAATAATAATAATAGAATAATAATCATAGTAATAGTAATAATAATAATAATAATAATAATAATAAGAAGAAGAAGAAGAAGAAGAAGAAGAAGAAGAAGAAGAAGAAGAAGAAGAAGAAGAAGAAGAAGAAGAAGAAGAAGAAGAAGAAGAAGAAGAAGAAGAAGAAGAAGAAGAAGAAGAAGAAGAAGAAGAAGAACAACAACAACAACAAGAAGAAGAACAACAACAATAACAACAATTACAACAATAACAGCAACAATAATAATAATATATTAATAACAGTAATAACAGTAATAATTATAATAATAAAACGAAAATGGAAAACCACCAATCTGGCAACACTGTTGGCGGGATGAAAATCACGGCCAACCTAAAACAAACAAAGGTTCAAGTCTCACCTTCTTGTCAAGGACAGCCTTCGAGTAAGTGCGAGATGGAAGGTCCCCCTTGGAAGCAAACACTCCACGCGAGGGCGAGTCGGTCGCTCTCCAATTGTAAACGTGCGTAATGGAAGGATCACGCGAACGAAGACAAATGAATAATTCATAATTCAATGATCAATATGAAGGTTAAGACTGATGAGAAAGTGACGATCGATTTTGACAAAATGTTTTTTTTCTGTTTAAAACAGATGAAAAATAGAAAATAGTAAACATCAAAATATGATATATAGATAAACAGATAGGTAATAAATAAATATATTAATAGATAGATTAATAAATAGATAGATAAGAATGAAATAATGAAAATAGGTATTAAAATACTTTATCTTATTTTAGTGTCATCCACATACACATACACACACACACACACACAGACACACACACACACATATATATATATATATATATATATATGCTAATAAGAACACGGGTGCGTTTGTTCGCTTATGCAAAGTAGACCATTTGGAAAAAGAAACTAACGAAGCAGAGCGCTTTCGTATATTACATCTTCCTCTAGCCTTATGTAAACTGTCCTTTTTCTCATGTATATATAATTTATGTATTTCTATTAACTATTTACTTTTTGCACTTATGATGTAATATACGAAAGCGCTCTGCTACGTTAGTTTCTTTTTCCAAATGGTCTACTTTGCATATTATATATATATAGGTATATATATATATATATATATATATATATAAATATATATATATATGTCTGTGTGTGTGTGTGTGTGTATTCACTTACTTAGTCTTTGGATCACGTGTTGGACTCATGATCGACAGCTATTTCCCTCCTGGAAGAGAGCTCAGAGCTCGTAGGTCCGATCTATGGGTAATGCTATGACCTTTCACACACACACACCCCCAACTCCCCGCCCACGAGAGTTGGAGTAACACCCCTCAGCGCTGCGATACTGATATTATTTCAGCCCCGGGCGAGGATCGAACCCGGACCTCCGTAGTGGCAGGCCAGAGCTCTAACCACAGCGCCATGAGAGGTGTGTGTGTGTGTGTGTGTGTGTGTGTGTGTGTGTGTGTGTGTGTGTGTGTGTGTGTGTGTGTGTGTGTGTGTGTGTATGTGTGTGTGTGTGTGTGTGTGTGTGTGTGTGTGTGTGTGTGTGTGTGTGTGTGTGTGTGTGTGTGTGTGTGTGTGTGTGTGTGTGTGCGTGTGTATGTGTGTGTGTGTGTGTGTGCGTATGTCTGCGTGCGTGTGTATGTGTGTGATTCATAGTGGTCAGAATTTGTCTCCATCATACCCGTTGTACCTCAAGGGGTTTCTGTAAACACAAGAAGACGAAGACGAAGATGAAGAAGACGAAGAGGAGGAGGAGGAGTCTCCACCTGGCAGCCCATTGGCACCTTCTCGCCAAGGTGAGGTGAGGTGAGAGGACGTCGAGGTGCCTCAGGTGCTCCACTAGGGTGTGGGGGTAACACCCACCGCAACACCTGCGTACCTCACCTCCCCCGGGGGAGGTGCGGGGGAGGACAGAGGGAGAGGGTGGAGGGTGGGTGTTGATTGCTTTCGTAAGGAGGTGATATAAAAGATGGAGGTTTCTTATCGTTTCTTCTTCTTTTTTAATTTTATGTTTTTTCACAATATATTTTCTTTTCATTTAATTATTTCTATTTTTTATTTTGTCTTTTTCCCATTTCTTTTATTTTTCTTTTCTTATTTTCTTTTGAATTTTATCTATATATTTTTTTTTTAATTTTTCCCTTTTTTTTACTTTTATTTTTTGTTTCATTTTCTTTTCTTTTAAATTTTCATTTTCCCTTTTCTTTTTAGTTTTTGTTTTTCTTTCTATTTCTTATTATTTATTCGTTTCTTATGGTTTACTTATGCTTTTATTCTTATTTTAATTTTTTCTTCTACTTGCCCTATATATTTATTTATTTATTGTTTTTCTTCTTTTTCTTCTGCATTTCTTACTTGTCCGTCCTTCTCTTTTTTCCCCTCTCTTTCTCTCTTTCCTTTTTTCTCTCCGCCTTTATCTCTCTCTCCCTCTCTCTCTCTCTCTCTCTCTCTCTCTCTCTCTCTCTCTCTCTCTCTCTCTCCCCCCTCTATCTCTCTATCTCTCTCATGAGTTTATAACATTATAACTAACTAGCTTTGACCATGCAAATCTATATAAAGGCCACTAATTGTAGTTTATCTTAGATTAATCTAGATTAATCTCTGATAAGAAGGCCAAGAATAAATGTCCTTCTTGCACGGAAATGCGGGTAAGGAAATGACGCAAGACACCATTAAGACAAATCACCACCTCAAGTCCAACTGCACACGGGACACAAATGTACACACACACACACATACAATATATTATATATATATATATATATATATATATATATATATATATATACATATATGCTGCCACCAAGTCTTCCCACTTGAGTTATACGAGGCGACAGAAACCGGGACGGGGATAGGACTAAGTATCTTTCTCCCTGTAGCCCCAAAGTGGACATTCCTAAAAAAGGTAAAGGCATAAGAGGGTCTGGGAGGATTTTTCCAACCAGTACCCTAAGGTTTGAGTCTTTTAATGTGTGTGGATGTGGTACAGATGAGAGTAGGTAGTATGTTTGTGAGAAGAAAGATGGATGTGTTGGCAC
Source organism: Oratosquilla oratoria (assembly GCF_046742065.1). Lineage (NCBI taxonomy): Eukaryota > Metazoa > Arthropoda > Malacostraca > Stomatopoda > Squillidae > Oratosquilla > Oratosquilla oratoria. The sequence goes on along the minus strand of NC_134791.1, from coordinate 1,628,729 downwards.
TGAGTGAAACTATGTTGAAAGGGAGGGGAGAGTGTGAGTCTGGGAGTGTGGTTGGGAGGTTCTCAGGAGTGAAGAGAGGACGAGGGAGAGGAAGGGCGTGTCAGCTTCGCCTCCACTGTTCCCTTCTCTGGTCCTGTTTCACCACTCTGTGTCCGACAAGTTGTGTGTCTATGTGACAAATGGAAATTAGCTCCACCGCAAGGATTCAAACCTTTGCTTTAAGTTGTTCCTTTTGAATGGTCTGGCTGGTTCAAAACTATCGTCTTTGCTTCATGATAAACATTCGCTAAGGCAAAGGTTCGAGTACTCGCTGTGGAGCTAATTTATATATATATATATATATATATATATATATATATATATATATATATATATATATATATATATATATATATATATATATATACAAACACACAAACACACACACACACACACACACACACACACACACACACGTACATGTATTTATCTAATTGTAGTATGCAGGAAAGGAGCAACGCTCGTTGGGTCCCGTCCCCTATATTAAAATTTTCTAACATACCTGGACTCAAGTTCATATGCAGTTCCCATTTAATATATATCTTTGATTTCATAGTATCATAGTTTTGAACTCATATGTCATTTGAGCTTGGGCTATATAACTTTTTAAGCTATTCCTCATATTTATACGCGCGCGCGCGTGTGTGTGTGTGATTGTGTGTGTGTGTGTGTGTGTGTGTGTGTGTGTGTGTGTGTGTGTGTGTGTTTGATTGTGTGTGTGTGTGTGTGTGTGATTGTGTGTGTGATTGTGTGTGTGTGTGTGTGTGTGTGTGTGTGTGTGTGTGTGTGTGTGTGTGTGTGTGTGTGTGTGTATAGACAAACTCAAAGTTAATAAAACACCAGGGCCTGACGGTTGGCATCCAAGAATCTTAAAGGAAATGAAAAATGAGATTGTTGTTCCATTAGAAATTATTTTCAAGAAATCCATCATATCCGGAGATGTCCCAAGAGAATGGAAGCTAGCTAACGTTACTCCCATATTCAAAAAAGGTGACAAAAAGAAACCAAATAACTATAGGCCTATAAGTTTGACTTCGATCGTAGGAAAAATAATGGAAACTATCATCAGAGATGATATCGAATATCATTTAGAAAGTAACCGTTTGATAAATGATAGCCAGCATGGTTTCAGACGGAAACGTTCTTGCGTGACTAACTTACTCGAATTCTACAGCACAGTTATCTCGAATTATGACAAAAGAAACAATATAGATTTAATATATCTAGACTTTGCAAAAGCTTTTGATACCGTCCCACACGAAAGACTACTTACTAAATTAGCTTTGCATGGAATACGTGGTAGCCTATTAGGTTGGACTAGTAATTGGTTGAAAGGTCGAAAACAGAGAGTTGTTTTAAATGGAAAAACTTCTGGATGGAAAAATGTTGCAAGTGGAGTTCCTCAGGGTTCCGTTCTTGGGCCACTTCTATTCATAGTATATATAAATGATATAGACCATGGACTAAAATCTACTGTTTCCAAATTTGCTGATGATACAAAACTGTGCGGAGTGGCAAATGATCACTCAAACCAATTAGATATTCAAGAAGATTGAGATCAATTACAGCAATGGTCTGAAAAGTGGCTAATGAAATTTAACACAAGTAAATGCAAGGTAATGCACATAGGTAAAAATAACAGTAAGTACGATTACAAGTTATTTGGAAATTCGTTAACAAAAGTGGATAGTGAAAAAGATCTCGGCGTAATTATCAGTAACGACCTCAAATCATCCAAGCAGTGTATTTCAGCCTCTGAGAAAGCAAATAAGATTCTGGGATTGATTGCGCGATCTTTTGATTTCAAAAGTCCATCACTCATTAACAAGCTATATAAATCGTTAGTTCGTCCACATTTGGAATATGCTGTTTCCGTATGGTCACCGAATCTCATTAAAGACATTGACAGACTGGAAAAAGTACAACGGCGAGCCACAAAACTGATTCCAAATATCAAAAATAAATCATACGAAAATCGACTTAAGCACATGAATCTGTTTTCCCTAAAAAAGCGTAGACTCAGAGGTGACTTGATACAGGTCTTTAAGATTTTAAAGGGAATTGACAACATCAAAAGTGACCAAATTTTCACATTGAATGAGAATCAGACAAGAAACAATGGTCTCAAACTGTCTGGAAATAGATTCAATTTGGAAGTAGGTAGAAACAACTTTGCCAACCGTGTAGTTAATGAATGGAATAAACTTCCTGCACAGGTAGTGCAATGTAGTTCAGTTCGAAGCTTTAAGAATCATTTAGATAAATACCTAAGTAAGATGCTGTAATGATTATGATTTATGTTATATTATTTGTTTTTGTTTTGTTATAATTTGTCTGTCTGATTTTAATTTATTATTAGTTATATGTCAATTTATAATCATTTACTATTTACCTTTTTGTTTGTTATTCAACTATACCTATGCATTTATTTATGTATTTTATTTGTTATTTTTACATTATTATAGTTTTAATTTATTATTAATATGTTTTTTTTTTTTTTTTTTTGGCATCCGACCTAGATATGGATCAAAAGGTCTCCTGTCGGCATGCTCCGCCTTTGTAATCCTTTGTGTGTGTGTGTGTGTGTGTGTGTGTGTGTGTGTGTGTGTGTGTGTGTGTGTGTGTGTGTGTGTGTGTGTGTGTGTGTGTGTGTGTGCGTGCGTGCGTGTATGGGCACTCACATCTCGGCGTCATCTCCAGACCTTCCAATCACCACTATCAGATAACAAATAGTTTAATTGACGAAAAGCATTTGGTAGACTTCCGATAACAATCTAACGCCGCAATTAGCCCAACCAATCCCTTCCTCTCGCTGACCCGACTTGACCTGCGTCTTGACCTCGCCTCCCGCAGCCGTGACCTCACTTGACCTAGGTCGGCTTATCTTGCGTCTGCGGAGCCCAGGTCATCCCGGGTCGTGGTGATGATATCCCCGTATTGTGAATGACCCATGTGTGGTCTGGGACCACGTGCTGGACTCGTGATCGGCAGTTGTTAAGTTGGCGGGTGAGAGCTCAGGGCTTGTAAGTTGGTCGATATGTGGGTAATGCTGTGATTTTACACACACATTCGCGCGCGCACACGCACACACACACACACACACACACACACACACACACACACACACACACACACACACACAAATATACTGTGATACTAGTAGTACCATATAACATACATAATATAATACTAAATATTGGTATTTCAAATGTATGTTCATATTAGTAATACCATATCATAAATACAATATAATACCAGAAGTTGGTATTACAATATGTATGTTAATATTACCAATACCATATCACAAATAGATTGTAATACTATCATAAAGTATAACAAATATTATAGTACTATTTCGCATAATACTATAATACTGCATAGTGTAGTACCATTGTTCTTCCTAAAATAATGCTCTATAATGGCGCACTTTACAGATTCTATTATGGTTAGCGTCAGACGATTTCATTCAGCTAAGGGAAGTCCTTTTGCCCAGGGGGGCTAAGCTACAAGGCTGTGGGCTCTCTTAGCTAAATAGAATCGCCAGATGGCACGTGGAAATGAGTATGATGATATACAGTGCATAAATTGTTGAATCAATAAATATATAAATTAATTAATGAATAAATCAATGAATAAGCATATAAACAAGTAAATAGGTAAATAAAAATAAGTAAATTAAGTTTTGTAGAGAAAAATATATAGAAATACATATGTAGATGGATATACATATAGCTAGATATGTGATTAAAATAGATATACACATAGATGAATAGATGAATAAATGAATAAATAAATGAATGGATGAATGATTAAATAAATCATCAAATAAATAAATAAACAAAATCAAACAAATAAATGAATAAATAGATAAACTGAATAAACAAATAAATAAACAAATAAATAAATAAATAAATAAATAAGAAACAGCCAGTAACACCAATATGTTAAATCACACTACGGTGTTGAACGAAACCATCTGAATGAAATCACATGACGTCACTTAAAAACGAACAAAAAAGAAACAAACACCAAGTCCACGTGTAGTTCAGCAAGGGACGAAACATTGTGAAACGCCAAGCCAGAGTGTAGTCCAGCAAGGAACGAAACATTGTGAAACGCCATTCAGCAAGGGACGAAACATTGTGAAACGCCATTCAGCAAGGGACGAAACATTGTGAAACGCCATTCAGCAAGGGACGAAACATTGTGAAACGCCATTCAGCAATGTGACGAAACATTGTGAAACGCCAAGCCAGAGTGTAGTTCAGCAAGGGACGAAACATTATGAAACGCCATTCAGCAAGGGACGAAACATTATGAAACGCCAAGCCAGAGTGTAGTTCAGCAAGGGACGAAACATTATGAAACGCAATTCAGCAAAGGACGAAACATTGTGAAACGCCAAACCAGAGTGTAGTTCAGCAAGGAACGAAACATTCTGAAACGGCATTCAGTAAGGGACGAAACATTGTGAAACGCCAAGCCAGAGTGTAGTCCAGCAAGGGACGAAACTTTATGAAACAGGGCGTGTTTCTTCGCGGTAGGAGGCGCTAGAAGAAGTTAAATATTCATTGGAGGCGAGTGGACCTGTCATAGATGGAATTCGATTACAGATTATAGATTATTTTCTCCCCTTTAAATTTCGTTAGCATTCGCTCAGGGACGTCCTCTCGGCCGTGTGTGATAAACAACCAGGCCAATTCAACTGAGTAGATATCATGTAATACCAACTACTACTACTACTACTACTACTTCTACTACTACTACTACTACTACTACTACTTTTTTTTTTAAATAATACGACCTCCATCCTACTACTACTATCACTACCACTACTACAGTGAGCTGTGTGTGTGTGTGTGTGTGTGTGTGTGTGTGTGTGTGTGTGTGTGTGTGTGTGTGTGTGTGTGTGTGTGTGTGTGTGTGTGTGTGTGTGTTTAGTGTGTGTGTGTTTAGTGTGTGTGTGTTTGTGTGTGTGCGTATGTGAGTTTGTGTGTGTGCGTCTGTGTGTGTATGTAAATGTGTGTGTATATGAGTGTATGTGTGTGTATGTTTGTATGATGAAACTGATACACGTGTCCTGTTGTATTTCACTGCATTTTCCCTCATAGTGTACCCTGTGCAGCGAGGGAGAGAAAGAGAGCGAGAGAAAAAGAGTGAGAGCGAGAGGGAGAAAGAGAAAAAGAGAGCGAAAGAGAGAGAAAGAGCGAGAACGAGATAGGGAGAAAGAGAAAAAGAGGGAGAGAGAGAGAGAAAGAGCGAGAGCGAGAGAGGGAGAAAGAGAGAAAAAGAGCGAGAAATAGAGACAGAAAAAGAGAGCAAGAGAAAAAAAGAGCAAGAGAGCAAGCGAGAGAGAGAAAAAAAGAGAGAAAAAGACAGCGAGAGAGAGCAAGAAAAAGAGAGAAAAAGAGCAAAAGAGAGTCCAGAAGCCATCTCTCATCCTGCCCGGAAAAACAAAGCCAAGACAAACAAACCGCGAGGCGACACTCGTCCGTCCGCCCTCAAACCGCGAACAATAAAAATCTCCGCTTAATGGAACCGCGCTCCCGCGCCCGCCGCTACCCGCGGAGTGCCCCAGGGTACACGGTTGGGACCCCGCAGTTCGGAATTGATGCCCTCCTTTGTCTACTCCTCGCGTCGAAGGAGTGAGTTGATGGATTGATGGTCGGAGGAAGAATAGAGGGAGGATTGACGCTTAAACTTGTGTTTGTTTCTTTGATGGTTTAAGGACTCGTGAGTGGGTTTAACTAGAAGGTTTATTTGTCTTTGGTGGGTTTGGACCTTTTAAAGGTCTGATTGGTAACTTTTAACTGAAGGAAGTGGCATATCATTAAATATATATATATATATATATATATATATATATATATATATATATGTATATATGTATATATATTTATATATACTGTATATATACATATATATATACATCGTCGGCATCGACGAGAATCGGCATTTTTTTAGAATCGGCATCGGCATCTGTAATATTTTGCCGATGACGATATCGATTCTCAAAAATAAATGAATTAATGAATTAATAAATAAATAAAAAGCCAATTCTTGCCGATGCCGATTAATCGTCACGTTCTTTGATATATATATGTATATATATATATATATATATATATATATATATATATATATATATATGTATATATACTGTATATATGTATATATATACATGTATATATAGACATGTATATCAGGGGTCCTGGCGTTAGTCAGAATAAAAGCCTTAAAGTGATCCAGAAGAGTAATACTCCAACATATTTACTGTAGTTTGGGAAGGGAGATGGGGACGGAATTCCTTGAATCAATTAGATCCCCCAACAATTATATATATACATATATATATATATATATATATACATATATATATATATATATGTATTTTACTAATTGTAGACCAACGATCTTAGACCTCTAAAGACAGACCCACCCACCCACACACACACACACACACACACACACACACACACACGCATCAGACCCAAGGGTCTATTAGCCCAACATTCTATTACCTTCCCTCCCCCTAAACAGGAGGCCGCCCAGGATAATTATCAAGGCCCTTGTTGGAAACCACAGGTTTTGAGAACGCGGAGTCCCACAAGGATCACCTTTGGCGCCCATGGGTCAGACCACAATTAGATGGTCCATAACTTCTGGACCAGTCGTTGTGGTGTTCCTCAACTGGCTGAATTGGTGGGGACCACCACTAAACCTGAGTGGCCGCAACAAATTATAGGGTTTTGTGACGTCATATATCTTGTGACGTCATATATATTTTTTGCCGTCATAGATGTATCATGGCGTCATAGAATATCGTGACGTTATAGATGTATCATCACTTCATAGATGTATCATGACGTCATATATTCATCATGACGCCATAGATTTATCATAACGTCATAGATGTATCATGACGTCATAGAATTATAATGACGTCATAGATATATCGTGATGTCATAGACTTCTTATGACGTCGAAGATGTATTCTTTCTCATCTTTCCTCCACCCTCCCTCCTCTTTTCTACCTCCTCCATCCTCCATCCTCCTTTATTCCTCCTCCTTCCTCCCTCCTCACTCTTCCTTTCTCCCTCCTCCCTCCTCCTCCCCCTCCCTTCTTCCCTCCTCCCTCCTCCTCCTCCCTCCCTTCTTCCTTCCTCCCTCCTCCTTTTCCTTCCTTCTTTCTCCCTCCTCCCTCACCCCTCCTTTCTTCCCTCCTCCCTCCTCCTTTCTCCCCTCCTCCCTCCTCCTTTCTCCCTCCTCCTTCCTCCCTCTTCTCTCCTCCCTTCTCCCTCCTCCCTCCTCCTTTCTCCCTCCTCCCTTCTCCCTCCTCCATCCTCCCTCCCTTCCTCCTCCCTCTACATCCTTACCCTTTGGATTATTATTATTTTTATTCACTTCATAAGACTCGTGAGAGGAACAGGACATCCCAATGTCGAAAGAAGAGCTCTCACTACCTAAGCAAAACATGACCAAGTGCTCAGCTAAGCATTGGTTGATGCAATAATGAGTGTGGAGGATCGATAGGGTTTCCTGCTGCTATCAAAGGATTACAAAGGTTTACAAAGGCGGAGCATGCCGACAGGAGACCTTTTGGTCCATATCTAGGTCGGTTGTGAAAAAAATCATGATAACGATAAATAAACGAATAAATAAAAAATATAATAATGTAAATAATAAACAAAATATATAAATAAATACATAGGTATAGTTAAATAATAAACAAACAGGTAAATAGTGAATAATAGTAAAATGATATATAACTAATAATAAATGAGAATCAAGCAAAAAATAATAAACGAACGGACAAATGATAACAAAACAAATATTTAAAGTCAAATCTCTCAAAACCAAATGTATGACTATAATTGTTGTTGCATCAATATTAGACAAATCTGTCGCATTATCTTTTTTCCCCAAAAGCAGATTCCGACCTCAATACATTTTTGGCGTCAATTTCACCAAAATTGATAATTGAATTAATCAAATAAATTCCTTAAGGCCTCAAGGACCGTGCTTAGCTCCATGCCGCCTCTCTTCTCTCTCTCTCTCTCTCTCTCTCTCTCTCTCTCTCTCTCTCTCTCTCTCCCTCTCTCTCTCTCTCTCCCTCTCTCTCTCTCTCTCTCTTCTCTCTCTCTCTCTCTCTCTCTCTTTCTGTCTGTCTCTCTCTCTGTCTCTCTCTCTCTCTGTATCTCTCTCTCTCTGCCTCTGTATTTCTCTCTCTTTCTGCCTCTGTATTTCTCTCTCTTCTCCCTCTCTTCTTTCTTTCTCCCTCTCTCTGCCTCTATATTTCTCTCTCTCTCTCTCTCTCTCTCTCTCTCTCTCTCTCTCTCTCTCTCTTCTCCTTTTATTTCTGTCTTTATCTATTTCTCTCATTTCTCCCTGTCTTCTCACTCTATCTATTTCTCTCTCTCTCTTTTTA
>NC_134791.1:1612762-1615262 GCF_046742065.1 Oratosquilla oratoria | reverse complement strand
GAGAAATTCCTTTGGGCTGCGTCAATTTATTTCTCATACATACTCCCTCACCCCCATCCCCCACCCACTCCCCCTCATGCATCATAGCATTATCCATACACAACCATTCTCCATTCACCCCTATCTTCTATCCTCTCCCGTCCTTCCTCAACAGATATTCCCCTCTTTCCAAATGCCCCTTTTACCCCATCCATCCATCTCATCCTAGGTCGCCCCCTCATGTTCACTCCTTCCACCTCTGCCTTCCACACCCCTTTTATTAATCTTTCTTCACTCATTCTTTCCATGTGTCCAAACCATCCTAATACTCTTTCATCAACCCTATCTCCCAACTCCCTTTCCACCCCTGTTCTCCTCCTCACCTCCTCATTTCTCACTCTATCTAGCCTAGTAACCCCTATCATACTTCTCAGGCATTTAATCTCAAACACATTCATACTCCTTCTCTCTTCCCCTCTTATGTTCCATGTTTCTGCCCTGTACAGTGCTGTCGGGACAATCACTCCTTCATACAATCTCCTCTTAGCCTCCATTCCCAAATATCTATTTCTCATTACACTTTTTAACCCACCAAGGCACTTACTCGCTTCTCTCTATTTACATTCTACCTCCACCCCCACTCCTCCCTTTCCTGCTACATTCGCACCCAAGTATCTAAAACTATCCACTTCCTCCAATCTTTCACCCTTAATGCTCACTTCCAGTCTACTGCCACTTTCTCCCCTTGTACATCTCATCACCTTACTTTTGCCCACATTTATCTTCAACTTCCTTCTTACACACACTTTCCCAAACTCTGTTATTAACTTCCTCAATCCCTCCTCTGATCTTGCTACAGGTGCAGTGTCGTCAGCAAACAACAACTGGCTCATCTCCCATTTTTTGTTTGCTGACGACACTGCGCTTGTAGAAGGATCAGAGGAGGGATTGAGGAAGTTAGTGACAGAGTGTGGGAAGGTATGTGAAAGAAGGAAATTGAAGATAAATGTGGGAAAATGTATGATGATGAGATGCACAAGGGGAGAAAGTGGCAGCAGACTGGAAGTGAGTATTAAGGGAGAGAGACTGGAGGACGTGGATAGTTTTATATATGTATATATATATATATATATATATATATATATATATATACATATATAAATGAAAAAATACATATGTATATATGCGGTTGATAAAAATATATATTAACTGGGATATATATATATATATATATATATATGTGTATGTATATATATTACATTACTATATAGTTATGTATATATATGTATATATTGTATATATATATATATATATATATATATACATGTATTATATATTATATATATATATATATATATATATATATATATATATATGTGTGTGTGTGTGTGTGCGTGTGTGTGTGTGTATGTATATATACATATATGCGTACATGTCTTATACATATTCATTATTTACGTTTATAAAAACATATACACAAACATATATATGTACTTACACGCACACATGCACATACACATATACATATACATATATACATATACATATACAGTATACATATACATATACATATTGACATACATATACATCGATAACGAAACAAGAAGTGGAAGAAAAAATCAGATAAGGAAATGGCGAGATGGGATCAAATTCCTCGACTCTTTGACCTTGCCCGGAGGGGAGGAGGGGAGAGGGGGGAAGAGGGGGGAAGAGGGGGAGAGGGGGAGAGGGGGAGAGGGGGGAGGCTGGTCACTTTGCCTCGGGAGTGCTGAAACCCTCGACGCGACTTTTGCACCCGACTGTGAAGCGGATGTCGGTTGTCACGTCTCACGCGGAGAGTGTCGGACTGGGGCTCAGGGTGAGAGAGTGTGAGAGGGTGAGAGAGGGTGAGAGTGTGAGACTAAATGTGAGTGTGAGTGTGTGAGGGTGGGAGGGCGAAAGTGTGAGAGGGTGAGAGTGTGTTAGAGTTTGAGAGTGTGAGAGTGTGAGAGTGTGAGAATGTGAGAGTGTGAGAGAGTATGAGTGTGTGAGAGTGAGAGTATGAGAGATTGTGAGAATGTGAGATTGTGAGAATGTGAATGTATGTGTGAGAATGTGAAAGCGTGAGAATGTGAGTGTGTGAGAATGTGAGAGTGTGATAGTGTGAGAGTGTGATAGTATGATAGTGTGAGAATGTGAGAGTGTGACTGAGAGAGTGTGAGAGTGTGAGTGTAGATAAGAGTATGAGTGTGAAGTATGAGTATCAGTATGAAAATAAACATAAGCATGGGTATGAGTATGAGTATGAGTATGAGTATGAGTATGAATATTAGTATTAATATGTACATGAGTATGAGTATGAGTACAAGTGGAAGAGGAAAGAGTAGAAGGAGAGGGTGGAGGAGGAGGAGAAGAAGGGGAAGAGGAAGAGAAAGGAGGGGAAACAAAGGAAAAAGGAAGGGAAATGCGATGGGGAAGGGAAAGGGGAAGAGGAAGGGGAAGAGGAAGGGGAAGGGAAAGGGAAAGGGAAAGGGGAAGAGGA
>NC_134791.1:1605262-1607762 GCF_046742065.1 Oratosquilla oratoria | reverse complement strand
GATCGCCTCCTGGGCGTAGCGTCTGCCGCTGAATATTCATGCATGGCGGTCTATACGCGCATGACCTTGTTGTGCGTGGTTTGAGTTCGCCCTACTTTAGGGGGCGGTTAGGGTGACGCCCTACTTTAGGGGAGGGGTTAGGGTGGCGACCTATACTGAACAGAAATGCCTGACAGAGCGAAAGAGTAAAGACTGTGAGGTGATAAGATGTTTGTTACCAGATTTGATATCATTTTTAAAATCGTTATCACCATCACCATCATCACCATCACCATCACCACCATCACCACCATCACCACCACCATCACCACCACCACCACCATCACCATCACCTCTACCACCACCACCATCACCTCTACCACCACCGCCATCTCTTCCACCTTTCTCCACATTCGCATCCACCACAACCACAACCACCATGAGGAACACCTAACCTAACCTAACCTAAGCAAACAAAACCAAGCCTAACCTAATCTAACCAAACCTAACCAAACCAAATCAAAGCAAACCTAACCTAACCAAAGCAAACCTAACCTAACCTAACCAAGCCTAACCTAATCAAGCCAAACCAAACCAAACCAAACCTAACCTAGCCAAACCCTAATCAAGCCTAACCTAAACAAACCTAACCTGACCAAACCTAACCAAACCTAATATAACCTAACCTAGCCAAACCTAGGCTAGACAAACCCAACCTAGCCTAACCCAACCTAGCCTAACCTAACCTAACCTAACCAAGCAAACCCTAATCTAACCTAACAAACCTATCATAGACAAACCCAACCTAGCATAACCTAACCTTACCTTACCTTACCTTACCTTACCTTACCTTACCTACCCTAACCTAACCAAACCTAACCTAACCTAACCTCATAGCTGTTCTGGAGACAGTAGGGATAGTCAGGGCATCTGCATGGAAATTATGTTGCATCGAGACATTTGTCCCCATTGAGTGACTGATTGAGTGACTGATTGAGTGACTGATTGAGTGATTGATTGATTGATTGATTGACTGATTGATTGACTGATTGATTGATTGATTGAGTGATTGATTGAATGATTGAATATTACATACGGGTATCTTCTTCAACATGCAGGTCCTGTAACAACCGGCGACTGATCGTCTTCCCCCTTCCCTCCATCTCCTCTTTATCCTCCTCTTCTTCTTCCTCTTCTCCCTCTTACTACTACTACAACTACTAACCATTGTCAACCGCCGACTACTCTCCTTTCCTTTCCTTTTCTTCTTCCTCCTCCTTTTCCTCTTCCTCCTCTTCCTACTCCTCCTCCTCCTCCTCCTCTTCTTCCTCTTCCTTTTCCTCTTCCTCCTCCTCCTACTCCTACTACAACTGTTCTCTAGTGACAGAAACCTTTAAAACACACACACACACACACACACACACACACACACACACACACACACACAGAAAGAGAGAGAGAGAGAGAGAGAGAGAGAGAGAGAGAGAGAGAGAGAGAGAGAGAGAGAGAGAGAGAGAGAGGGGAGGGGGAGAGAGAGAGAGGGGGGGAGGGGGAGAGAGAGGGGGGGAGGGGGAGAGAGAGAGAGAGAGAGAGAGAGAGAGAGAGAGAGAGAGAGAGAGAGAGAGAGAGAGAGAGAGAGAGAGAGAGAGAGAGAGAGAGAGAGGGAGAGAGAGATTTAATTACTTTTGCATGATAATCAACATTCTTCCGCCATGCTGATCAGTCTCATTACGCAGAGAAGCCTCGAGTGCGGAAAACAAATGAAGATCGAGAGACGTGACGTAGGCCTAACTATGGTTGGTGAAAATAACGCCGGGATATATTTCCATTCTATTTTAATATTGAAGATATCGTTGGATTTTTTTTTCTTGATTTCACTCATATGGTGGAAATAACACAGGGATTTTTTTTTCATTTCGTTTAGATGGTGAAAATAACATCGGCCTAACTATGGTTGGTGAAAATAACGCCGGGATATATTTCCATTCTATTTTAATATTGAAAATATCGTTGGATTTTTTCTTTCTTGATTTCACTCAAATGGTGGAAATAACACAGGGATTTTTTTTTTTCGTTTAGATGGTGAAAATAATATCGGCCTAACTATGGTTGGTGAAAATAACACCGGGGTATATTTCCATTCTATTTTAATATTGAAAATATCGTTGGATTTTTTTCTTGATTTCACTCAAATGATGGAAATAACACAGGGATTTTTTTTTTCGTTTAGATGGTGAAAATAACATCGGCCTAACTATGGTTGGTGAAAATAACGCCGGGATATATTTCCATTCTATTTTAATATTCAAAATATCGTTGAATTTTTTTCTTGATTTCACTCAAATGGTGGAAATAACACAGGAATTTTTTTTTTCATTTCGTTTAGATGGTGAAAATAACATCGGCCTAACTATGGTTGGTGAAAATAACGCCGGGATATATTTCCATTCTATTTCAATATTGAAAATATTGTTGGATTTTTTTCTTGAATTCACTCAAATGGTGGAAATAACACAGGTTT
>NC_134791.1:1597762-1600262 GCF_046742065.1 Oratosquilla oratoria | reverse complement strand
TAAGGTGCCTAAGCCTCTTTTCGTAAGGTAAATTTCAGAGTCCATTTTCGTAATTTTTCTCTGTACTGATTCAAGTGAATTGATGTCCATTCTATAGAAGGGAGACCAAAACTTTACTGCATAGTCATGGATTGGTCTAACTAATGCCAGATAGAGTTTGATAACTACCAAATTAAATCTACTTCCTGACAGTTTGAGACCATTATTTCTAGTTTGATTCGCATTCTGTGTGAATTTTTCGTCAATTTTGATGTCGTCACTCCACTTTAAAATCTTAAAGATCTGTAGCAAATCCTCATCTGAGTCTACGTTTTTTAAGGGAAAACAGATTCATACGTTCTAATCGATTTTCGTATGATTTATTATTGATATTTGGAATCAGTTTTGTGGTTCGCCGTTGTATTTGGAATCAGTTTTGTAGCTCGCCGTTGTATTTGGAATCAGTTTTGTAGCTCGCCGTTGTATTTGGAATCAGTTTTGTGGCTCGCCGTTGTATTTGGAATCAGTTTTGTGGCTCGCCGTTGTATTTGGAATCAGTTTTGTGGCTCGCCGTTGTATTTGGAATCAGTTTTGTGGCTCGCCGTTGTATTTGGAATCAGTTTTGTGGCTCGCCGTTGTATTTGGAATCAGTTTTGTGGCTCGCCGTTGTATTTGGAATCAGTTTTGTGGTTCGCCGTTGTATTTGGAATCAGTTTTGTGGTTCGCCGTTGTATTTGGAATCAGTTTTGTGGCTCGCCGTTGTATTTGGAATCAGTTTTGTAGCTCGCCGTTGTATTTGGAATCAGTTTTGTAGCTCGCCGTTGTATTTGGAATCAGTTTTGTGGCTCGCCGTTGTATTTGGAATCAGTTTTGTGGCTCGCCGTTGTATTTGGAATCAGTTTTGTGGCTCGCCGTTGTATTTGGAATCAGTTTTGTGGCTCGCCGTTGTATTTGGAATCAGTTTTGTGGCTCGCCGTTGTATTTGGAATCAGTTTTGTGGCTCGCCGTTGTATTTGGAATCAGTTTTGTGGCTCGCCGTTGTATTTGGAATCAGTTTTGTGGCTCGCCGTTGTATTTGGAATCAGTTTTGTGGCTCGCCGTTGTATTTGGAATCAGTTTTGTGGCTCGCCGTTGTATTTGGAATCAGTTTTGTGGCTCGCCGTTGTATTTGGAATCAGTTTTGTGGCTCGCCGTTGTATTTGGAATCAGTTTTGTGGCTCGCCGTTGTATTTGGAATCAGTTTTGTAGCTCGCCGTTGTATTTGGAATCAGTTTTGTAGCTCGCCGTTGTATTTGGAAACAGTTTTGTGGCTCGCCGTTGTATTTGGAATCAGTTTTGTGGCTCGCCGTTGTATTTGGAATCAGTTTTGTGGCTCGCCGTTGTATTTGGAATCAGTTTTGTGGCTCGCCGTTGTATTTGGAATCAGTTTTGTGGCTCGCCGTTGTATTTGGAATCAGTTTTGTGGCTCGCCGTTGTATTTGGAATCAGTTTTGTGGCTCGCCGTTGTATTTGGAATCAGTTTTGTAGCTCGCCGTTGTATTTGGAATCAGTTTTGTAGCTGGCCGTTGTATTTGGAATCAGTTTTGTGGCTCGCCGTTGTATTTGGAATCAGTTTTGTGGCTCGCCGTTGTATTTGGAATCAGTTTTGTGGTTCGCCGTTGTATTTGGAATCAGTTTTGTGGCTCGCCGTTGTATTTGGAATCAGTTTTGTAGCTCGCCGTTGTATTTGGAATCAGTTTTGTGGCTCGCCGTTGTATTTGGAATCAGTTTTGTGGCTCGCCGTTGTATTTGGAATCAGTTTTGTGGCTCGCCGTTGTATTTGGAATCAGTTTTGTGGCTCGCCGTTGTATTTGGAATCAGTTTTGTGGCTCGCCGTTGTATTTGGAATCAGTTTTGTGGCTCGCCGTTGTATTTGGAATCAGTTTTGTGGCTCGCCGTTGTATTTGGAATCAGTTTTGTGGCTCGCCGTTGTATTTGGAATCAGTTTTGTGGCTCGCCGTTGTATTTGGAATCAGTTTTGTGGCTCGCCGTTGTATTTGGAATCAGTTTTGTAGCTCGCCGTTGTATTTGGAATCAGTTTTGTAGCTGGCCGTTGTATTTGGAATCAGTTTTGTGGCTCGCCGTTGTATTTGGAATCAGTTTTGTGGCTCGCCGTTGTATTTGGAATCAGTTTTGTGGCTCGCCGTTGTATTTGGAATCAGTTTTGTGGCTCGCCGTTGTATTTGGAATCAGTTTTGTGGCTCGCCGTTGTATTTGGAATCAGTTTTGTGGCTCGCCGTTGTATTTGGAATCAGTTTTGTGGTTCGCCGTTGTATTTGGAATCAGTTTTGTGGTTCGCCGTTGTATTTGGAATCAGTTTTGTGGCTCGCCGTTGTATTTGGAATCAGTTTTGTGGCTCGCCGTTGTATTTGGAATCAGTTTTGTGGCTCGCCGTTGTATTTGGAATCAGTTTTGTGGCTCGCCGTTGTATTTGGAATCAGTTTTGTGGCTCGCCGTTGTATTTGGAATCAGTTTTGTGGCT
>NC_134791.1:1572762-1582762 GCF_046742065.1 Oratosquilla oratoria | reverse complement strand
CTCCTTTCCCACTCCCCCTTTCCTATCTCCCTCCCCCTCTCCTCTCCCCCTCACCTACTCCTCTCCCCCTCCCCTTCTCCCCCCTCACCCTCCCCTTCCCCCTTCCTGGGCATTCTTCCGCCTCTCCCCCTCCTCTCCCCCTCTCCCCCCAAAAAAAAAAATTCTTGGAAGACACTTATATCCTCTGAAATCTTTACCAACAGCTCGTAGACCCAAGCCTTCCCCCCCTTTCTCCCCCCCTGCACTCCCCCCTTCCCCCCCTATAAATCGGCATTCTGGGAGCTGGTCCGGTCGTATAATGACCGGCACTTTCAGCACAGTTGTTTCAAAAATGTCTCTCATTTGCATACGAACCTGTGATTAGCTCTTCAACTCTCTATTTTTTTTTATTTCTTCTCTTTTTTCTATTTCTTCTTCCTCTCTTTCTTTGTCCAATTTTTCTCTTTCACACTCTTCTCTTTTTTTGTAATACTCCTTTTTCTTTTTTCTTTTCGTCCTTTTTCTCTCTCTTTTTTTTGTTCTATTTTTTGTTCTATTTTGTAGAACATTGACTATCCATAGAGATAGAGATAAATATAAAGATAGAGATAGAAAGATAGAGTGATAGAAAGAGAGAGAGAGGGAGAAAGATAGAGTGATAGAAAGAGAGAGGGAGAAAGATAGAGTGATAGAAAGAGAAAAAGAGAAAGAGATAGAAAGAGAGAAAAAGAAAGAGAGAGAGAGAGAGAGAGAGAGAGAGAGAGAGAGAGAGAGAGAGAGAGAGAGAGAGAGAGAGAGAGAGAGAGAGAGAGAGAGAGAGAGAGAGAGGGAGAGAGAGAAATACACACAGACACAGAGATACAAAAGAGAGAGAAAGAAAGAGAAAGAGAGAAATAACGCACGCACACACACACACACACACACACACACACAGAAAGAGATAGAGAGAGAGAGAGAGAGAGAGAGAGAGATACAAAAGAGAGAGAGAGAGACAGAAAGAGAAAGAGAGAAAGATACAAAGAGAGAGAGAGAGAGTGAGAGCGAGAGAAAGAGAGCGGTGGGCAAGACTTACCGCCATCTATAGAGAGTCTCTGAAACCTATCACTGAGGAAGCTCCCACAGCGTTAAGCATTGTGATCCTCTCATAGTGGGATTCGATCCTATTCAGAGGTTTCAATAAGGAGTTCGATTCTTTTTATTTCGAATCGTCACGGATTTTTCTTTGATGACGTCATAAGTGGGGTGAATGACGTCATAAAAAACGTCATAAAAATTTGTTATTCTTCCTGTAGCGTTGCTTGGGAGTCTTTGCGTTGCTTCCATTATAGAGAAAGGGTTCTCTGTAATTCGCAATTTTCTGAATATTAGGAATTCCGTATAGGGAGAGAGGGTTGTTTGTGTCCGGAACGATGTAAAGAGGATTATAGGGACATGTAAGACGGTTTTTAGTGGAGAAGAGGTTTATGAACAGGTTCTGAATGCATGTTTTTCTTCCTATAATAGTGTTTAAACTTTTTTTTACTTTTTATTATGATTGTATATCTTCAGAATATCTTGGGTACATTTGGTACATATGACCAAATATGTTTTTTTTGTTTATTTGTTCTGATTTTTAGTTATCTATTTGCCTATTTATCTGTTTATTAATTCCTATTTATTAACTTATCTATCCGTTTAATTGTTTATTTCTTCATCTATTTATAATTTTTCAAATTCTTAAGTACTTATTTATCAACTTGTTTATTCATCTGTTTATTCTTATTTATTAGTTTATCTCTATTTCTTCATTTATTCATAGTTTCCCCATTTATGTAATTACTTATCCATTTACTTATTTATCTATTCATCTATCAATCTGTTTATCTATTTATCCATTTATCTGTTTATCAGAGAAAGATAACTTATTGTTGTCAAGATTTCCGCCCCCCTCGAGATGAATAAAATCTACAGAAGGGTAAAGGACTGTCAGTAAGGCCAGGGTCGTTCGTCCTTACGTCAGTGATCCCCGAACGGTTGCTCAAGGGTGCGACACGATATCCACTGGGTTAGTGCGCGGCCCATTCATATTGTTTCGTGCACTGTGTATACTATATTTATATTCAATATATATATATATATATATATATATATATATATTTTTTTTTTAGAATCTCTGCCAGGAGACTCGAACCCGGACCCGTGCGTCCATAATCACGAGGTCAAGACGCTGGCAACCAAGCTACGTGTGATGGTTCAAAAAGACTGTACATCACACGTAGGCCGGTTGCTAGCGTTTTTTGACTTCGTGATTATGGACGCACGGGTCAGGATTCGAATCCCATGGCAGAGCTTCTGAAAATGTTCAATCTGTCTTTAACATACACAACATGTATATGTATATATATATTGTATATTTAGGGCGCAGATTCTCACTAATACACACGGAGTTAAACACGACAGCATTTTGGCACTGGTTAATCTTCTTACTGAGATTTTCAATTTTCCTCACAGTAGGTCTCATTTCAGGAGGGTGGGCAAATACAAGCCTTCCAAATTCTTCCATATTTAATTTAACGTTTCGACTTCAGGGAGTCATCTTCAGAATGGTTACAAGAGAAAAGTCACAATTTTCAAAGCTACATGATTCACAATTGACAATGGTGTACAGACAACATGGGTTTAAATATGGGCCGCTTGGGAACGGTGCATGGTTTGTGGTCCGTTACGTAGCCGGACACTACGTCTTGGAAGGGAAGGGGGAGGAGGGGGAGGAGGAGGGAGAGGGGGGGAGTCAGGTAAGGTAGGTCTTCTCGCTGGGTCACCACGCTGGTCATGTGGGGGTTTGTGAGGTGTAGGAGGGGGAGGGGGAGAGGAAGGAGGTGGGTGTTGCTGTTGTTGGGCTGCAAATCTCGTGGAAGAATTAAATAGCGGGATGGCGGAAATCATATTACATTGAATATTAATAATTGGAGCTCTCTCCCTAATGTGGATGGCTTCAAGCATTTTTAGTTCCTTAATTTTGGCACAGTGTGCAACTATCCTAGTGTTATCCACGATTGTCTTCCTATCGATTAAAGCCTGGTGGTATTGGAGGTGGTGTTGTTTAATTGCTCCTTGTTGTAAATGTAGGGACAACCGTCTACTCAGTTGGCATGTCGTGAACCCAATGTATGAAGAATTACGAGGTGCGCAGCCCCCAGTTTTACAGCGATATTCATAAATGACATTGGTTCTCGATAATATGCCGCCATTGCCAGACAGATTGTTTTTCACAACAAGGGAGCAGGTACGGGGGTTGTCATAGAATAGAAATTGTAAGCCAATAGGTGATTACGATAACTTAAAAGTTATCATATTCTATGACAACCCCCGTACCTGCTCCCTTGTTGTGAAAAACAATCTGTCTGGCAATGGCGGCATATTATCGAGAACCAATGTCATTTATGAATATCGCTGTAAAACTGGGGGCTGCGCACCTCGTAATTCTTCATACATTGGGTTCACGACATGCCAACTGAGTAGACGGTTGTCCCTACATTTACAACAAGGAGCAATTAAACAACACCACCTCCAATACCACCAGGCTTTAATCGATAGGAAGACAATCGTGGATAACACTAGGATAGTTGCACACTGTGCCAAAATTAAGGAACTAAAAATGCTTGAAGCCATCCACATTAGGGAGAGAGCTCCAATTATTAATATTCAATGTAATATGATTTCCGCCATCCCGCTATTTAATTCTTCCACGAGATTTGCAGCCCAACAACAGCAACACCCACCTCCTTCCTCTCCCCCTCCCCCTCCTACACCTCACCAACCCCCACATGACCAGCGTGGTGACCCAGCGAGAAGACCTACCTTACCTGACTCCCCCCCCTCTCCCTCCTCCTCCCCCTCCTCCTCCCCCTTCCCTTCCAAGACGTAGTGTCCGGCTACGTAACGGACCACGAACCATGCACCTTTCCCAAGCGGTCCATATTTAAACCCATGTTGTCTGTACACCATTGTCAATTGTGAATCATGTAGCTTTGAAAATTGTGACTTTTCTCTTGTAACCATTCTGAAGATGACTCCCTGAAGTCGAAACGTTAAATTAAATATGGAAGAATTTGGAAGGCTTGTATTTGCCCACCCTCCTGAAATGAGACCTACTGTGAGGAAAATTGAAAATCTCAGAAAGAAGATTAACCAGTGCCAAAATGCTGTCGTGTTTAACTCCGTGTGTATATATATATATATATATATATATATATATGTGTGTATATATATATATATATACATATATATATATATATTCAAACATACATTTATATTCAAGCACGGCACTACCAATTCGCTACATTGAACGTACAAATCGGTCGTTAAAGTAATGCAAATAACGGCATAAAGGATTCGGACCGACTGACCTCCTACAGACCTCAATTCCGTTTTCTATTCGCTTTGCCGTCGAAACAGGTATGGAGCGAATCGCTAGTAGCGGTGGTGAGCGGGATTCGCGCTTAGTGGACCACGGTTCGAAGCTCGCGACGGACGTGTGTGATTGTATGAATTGCATCCATGCTACCAGCAATTCATTCTATTATACATCCATACATATACATATATATATGTATATTTATATATATAAACACTTCACAACAATGGCCTAGATAAAAAGTTAGTGTGCGTTTCTGCCAATGCGACAGAGGATCAATAAGAAAGAAAAAGAAGGAAAGACAAAGAAAGAGAGAAAAAGAGGAAAGAAGAAAAATCACTGAATACACTCGAATGGAGTGTCTATACACCTTGAAAAGATGATGACAAACAAGTGAAATCGTGTAGGTATATATATATATATATATATATATATATATATATATATATATATATATATATATATATATATATATATATAGTAACGCATTTGTAGATTACAACTAACACCTCAGTCGGAAGAAAGAGTTGAATAAGTGAATCTATATTTAGATTACTAAATGCATTCCTCTTCAGGATTGAAGTTAGTAATTGAAATATGTATATACAGTATATATATGTGTGTGTGTGTGTGTGTGTGTGTGTGTGTGTGTGTGTGTGTGTGTGTGTGTGTGTAAGACGGCCTAAGTATGTGTGTGTATTCAATTTGGTCTTTGGATCACGTGCTCAACTCGTGATCGACAGCTATTTCCCTCCCGGAAGAGAGCTCAGAGCTCGTATGACCGATCTATGGGTAATGCTGTGACCTTACCCGAACACACACCCCCAACTCCGAGCCCACAAGAGTTGGAGTAACGACTCGAAGCGCAGCGATACTGAAATTATTTCAGCCCTGGGCAGGATTCGAACCGGGACCGCCGTAGTGACAGTCGGGGACTCTACAACCGCGCCACCGAGTGTGTGTGTGTGTGTGTGTGTGTGTGTGTGTGTGTGTGTGTGTGTGTGTGTGTGTGTGTGTGTGTGTGTGTGTGTGTGTGTGTGTGTGTTGTGTGTGTGTGGGGGGTAGGTGTGGGTGTGGGTGTTTATTTGTGTATGTGTATACTGCCACTATCATTGTTACATCTCTTTATATTCATGATGAAATGGCTGACCGATCCATTAACAGGGAGATGCTGCTGCTGCCTGCAACCCTCAACAAGGATGGAAAAATTCGGGGAACTCTTTCCCTCCCCATTGATAAGGACAGAAGCGCTGGTAAACTAAAGACCATAACAACTACTTCCTCTCCTCTTCTCCTCCTCCTCCTCCTCCTTTTAACCTTCTCCATTGGGATGGAAGCGCTTGTAAACTACACCCCATAACAACTTCTCCTTCTCCTCCTTCTCTTCCTCCTCCTCCTCCTCTTCCTCCTCCTCCTCCTTCTTTTGCCTCTCCTCCTCTTCCTACTCCTCCTCCTCCTCCTCCTCCTCCTGCTTTTTCTTACTCTCCTCTTCTTCCTCCTACTCCTCTTCCTCTTCCTTCTCCTCCTCCCGCTCATTCTTCTTTTCTTCTTCCTCCTCCCCCTCTTCCTCCTCCTCCTCCTCCTCCTCCACCTTTTCTGCATCTCTTCCTCGTTATTCTCCTCCTCCTTCTGCCTTTACTCCTCTTCCTCCTCCTCCTGCTCCTGCTCCTCTTCTTCCTTCTCTCCTCTTTCAGCTCTCCTCTTCCTCCTCCTCTTCCTTCTCTCCTCTTTCACTTCTCTTCTTCCTCTTCCTCCTCTTATTCTTCCTGCTCCTCCTGCTCCTCTTCTTCCTTCTCTCCTCTTTCAATTCTCCTCTTTCTCCTCCTCCTCCTTCTCCTCCTCTTCCTTCTCTCCTCTTTCATCTCTCCTCCTCCTCCTTCTCCTGCTCCTCCTCTTCCTTCTCCTCTTCCTCCTCCTCCTCCTCCTCCTCCTCTTGCGGAGGTAATCCCGTTTCACTTTCTTTCAATTTCAATTCTCCTTTCAACTTCTTTCAACTTAGAATTGATCCATTTGAGTCGTTCTACAGCAAAGGTTTGCTTTGCCGTCGTGTCTTTTTGTTCTTCATCTTCCCTCCTCTTCGTCTTTCTTTTTCCTCCCTGTCTTTTCATTTATTTACTTATTTACCTATTAATCTCTTTATTTGTTTGTATATCTATCTCTTTATTCATCTACACATTTATCTATTTATTTGTTTATTGTATTTATTGGTCGATTTATCTATGTATTCATCTATTATCTGTTATTCATTAATTCATTTATTTATTCATTTAACATCCTAACTTATTTATTTTGTATTATTTATTTATTTGTAAGTTTCTTTGTCCATTTATGCGTTTGTGTACTCTTTTAATTACATACAATATGTTTATCTGTTTATTTTTATATTCATTTATGCATTTATCTATTCATTTATTTATTTATTTATTTGTTTTTATTTGTTTCCCCCTCCTTCACCACCTCTTCCACCTCCTCCCCCTTTCCTTTCTCCCCCCAATAATCCTGTCCTCCCCCAGTCTCTCTCCTCTTACCCCCCCAATATCTCCATCCCTCCACCCTCCCCCTCCCCCCTCCCCACCACATGTCCTTCCCCATTCTTCTCCTTTATCATCCTTCAAGTAGGATTTCATGGCCATCATCCCGTTTTCTATAATTTTCTTTCGTTTTCTTTTTTTCTTTTCTTTTTTCGTTTGTGGGTATTCACTGATCCTCGTGGCTCTCTCTCTCTCTCTCTCTCTCTCTCTCTCTCTCTCTCTCTCTCTCTCTCTCTCTCTCTCTCCCTCTCTCTCTCTTTTTAACAAAGTATATTTGGCCTGATTTGACCCAACATGTTCCAGTGTTGTTTTCTGTGAGGAATGTCGCTACTGTTATTTTTTGTTATTTATGTTATCAGTAATGCCGTTATTGTTGTTGTTGTTGTTTTTTTGTTTTTGTTATCATTCATCGCTGATATGCTCCCCCTTCCTCCCCCCCTCTTCCCTCTTCCCTCCCCTTCCTCCTCCTCCCTCTTCCCTCCCCTTACTCCCTCTCCCTCCTCCCTCTTCCCTCCCCTTACTCCCTCTCCCTCCTCCCTCTTCCCTCCCCTTACTCCCTCTCCCTCCTCCCTCTTCCCTCCCCTTACTCCCTCTCCCTCCTCCCTCTTCCCTTCCCCTTCCTCCCCCTCCCCTTCCTCCCCTCCTTCTTCCCTCCCCTTCCTCACCCTCCCCTTCCTCCCCTCTTCTTTCTCCCCCTTCCCTCTTCCTTCCCCTTCCTCCCCTTCTCTCCTCCCCCTTCATCCTTACCTCTGCCCTCCCTATCCCCTTCCTCTCCATTTCCTATTCTTCCCTTCCCTACCCCCTCCCTCCCCTTCCTCCCCCTCCCTCTTCCCTCCCCTTCCTCCCCCTCCATCTTTCCTACTCCTCCTCTTCCTCCCCTCCATCTTCCCTCCCTATCCTTCCCTTCTTCCCTCCCTCCCTCTCCCCTTCCTCCCTATTTTCCTTCCCCTCCTCAACCTCGCCTTCCCTAACTTCCCTTCCCCACTCCCTTCCTCCACGCCCTCCCTCCCTTTCTCTCCTTCCCTCCCTTCCTCCCTCCCTCCCTCCCTACCTTTCCCTCCCTTCCTCCCTTTCCCTCCACTTTCCCTCCATTCTTCCCTCCCTCCCTTTCCCTCCATCACTCCCTCCCTCCCTCCCTCCCTTTCCCTTTCCTCCCTTTCCCTCCCTCCCTACCTTTCTTCCCTTTCCCTCTCTCCCTTCCCCTCCCTCCCTTTCCCTCCCTCCCTCCCTTTCCTCCCTTTCCCTCTCTCCCTCCCTACCTTTCCCTCCCTACCTTTCCCTCCCTCCATCCATCCTTCCCTCCCTCCCTTTCCCTCCTTTCCTTTCCCTCCATTCTATTTGTAGCCCACGGGGGGACCCTGGGGGACCTCGTGTTTGCTTTGACGTTGTGGATGCTAGTTCTCACATTTACCGTCAGAGGCGCTGGGTGTGTGTGTTTATTATATATACATACATATATATATATGTTGTGTATCTTTAAGACAGATTGAACATTTTTAGAAGCTCTGCCAAGGGATTCGAACCCTGACCTGTACGTCTTGATTTCGTGATTATGCACGCACAGGTCAGGGTTCGCATCCCTTGGCAGAGCTAGAAATGTTCAATATATGTATATATATATATATATATATATATATATATATATATATATATATATATATATATGAGAGAAATTCGCTAGTGACAGCGAAGGTAATCTTACGGTGACCGAAAGCAGTGGGTTCGAATCCTACATGCGACTGTCATAAAAATAATCATATATATGTATATGAATATATATATATATATATATATATATATATATATATATATATATATATATATATATATATATATATATATATATATATATCCAACTCATATATTTTCTCTTCCTCTCTCAAACTTTTTCTATTTTATATTTCAAAGGTATTTATTTACTCTCTGTCGCTCGCTCTCTCGGGAAATAAGGAAAAGTGTGAGAAGATGAGAGAAAATATATCAACGGAGAGAAAACGATAAAGGAATATAAGTAAGATTCTCCTAAATCGAACATGACCTGCGGATTACCCGCTGAATAAAATCGCCTGACGACACCCACACAGCGATAGCTGTACAGTGAGGCACGGCAGCAAAATATGCATAAGTCGGCCTTCGTCTCATGAATTCCTGATGTGGGAATCCGCGAATTTGGAATCCGCGAATTTGGAATCCGCGAATTTAGAATCCGCGAATTTGGAATCCGCGAATTTAGAATTCGCGAATTTTGAATTCGCGAATTTTGAATTCGCGAATTTAGAATTCACGAATTTGGAATTTGCGAATTTGAATTCCGCGAATTTGGAATCCGGGAATTTGAAATGGTGAAATTTGAGTTAACAAAACAATGCTACCTTTCTTGCGCGCGCGCGCACACACACACACACACACACACACACACACACACACACACACATTCACACACACAGGAATAAACATGAATATATGCACACGTCCACCATCCATGTATGTATATACACACATTACACACACTCATGTACACATGTTCAAATTCCCACGGACTCATGTCTGTGCAGGTGCGAGGTCGCACGTACACACACACGTACACACGTACACACACACGTACACACACACGTACACACATACACACACACACACACACATACACACACACACACACACACACACACACACACACACACACAGAAGCGAACGAGGCAAACAAATATGTATTTGGAAAAGAACAAATATATCGATTGCTCTCGCCTATATGCGGGTAGTGAGGGATTTGAGGAAATATTTGGGACACTTTATCGTGTCCCACAACAATGGGAGTCTATAAAATGGGATTAGATTTCTGGGATCACGTGACCAGCCCCCCCCCCACACTCCCCCAGGGTGGGTGTTGTTGGGATGAGGAGGGGGGTTGTTCTTGTATAGTTTAGGTTGGGTTGAAGTTGGGTTGGGTTGGGTTGGGTTGGGTTGGGTTGGGTTGGGTTTGGTTGGGTTAGGTTGGGTTGCGTTGGGTTGGGTTGGGTTGGGTTGGGTTGCGTTGAGTGGGGTTGCGTTGGGTTGGGGTTGGGTTGGGTTGGAATGGGATGGGTTGGGTTGGATT
>NC_134791.1:1565262-1567762 GCF_046742065.1 Oratosquilla oratoria | reverse complement strand
CCGAAACTTTTTGAAAAGTGTGGTTAAGACATGATGATGCGACTGTATAACTTAGGATGTTGTGTTGGCTAGGCACAGTGATGGGGATGACAGGTGGTAATGGACATGGAACGGCCTAGTGAAGGCCTCATGTTCTCTTGCAGTCTCCTTCATTCTTATGTTCTTATGTAAGAAATGTTATCTCAACCTACCAAAAAGTTTCGTTCACAGCCTATGAAAACATAACGGGTGGTAATGGACATGGAACTACCTAGTGTAGGCCTCATGGTCTCTTGCAGTCTCCTTCATTCTTACGCTCTTATGTAAGAAATGTTATCGCAACCTCCCAAAAATTTTCGTTCACAGCCTATGAAAACATAACCGACCTGTCCGAAACTTTCTGAAAACCGGGACAAGGGGGGAGATTTGGTGTCAGACCGGCAGTGACATGACACGCAGCGTGTCACGTCTCGGACGTGACAGCGTGACACCATCAGGTGTGACGGTATGAAGGCCCTGACGGCTGATTAGGGAGATCACGTGATTGGGCCCAGGTGATTGGGGATCTTCCTGGGAGGAGGAGGAGGAGGAGGAGGTGATTGAGAAGATAAGGAGACGGGAAGGAGATGGGTACAATTAAAGAAAGTGGACTGAGGAGGTGGAGTAGGGGGGAGTAGGGGGGGAGAGGGGAGAGGAGGGAAGGGAGGGGGAGGGAGAGGGGGAGGGAGAGGGGGAGGGAGGGGGAGGGAGAGAGGGAGGAATCGATTTTTTTTTTTTTTTTACAAAAAAATTCTTTAAGAAAAATAAATGAAATTAATCAAAGTGGAAGGAAACATGCATGTATGGTGGAACGGGTGGTGGAGGAACAGGTGGTGGAGGAAGAGGTGTTGGAGGAAGAGGTGTTGGAGGAAGAGGTGTTGGAGGAAGAGATGGGAGGAAGATGTGGGGGAAAAGGTGGAGGAAAAGGTGGAGGAAGATATGATGGAGGAAGAGGTGGTGGAGGAGGAGGCTGTGGAGGAAGAGGTTGTGGAGGAAGAGGCTGTGGAGGAAGAGGTGGTGGAGGAAGAGGTGGGAGGGAGATGTGGAGGAAAAGGTGTTGGAGGATACTGTGGTGGTGGAACAGATTGTGGAGGAAAAGGTGGAGGAAGAGGTGGAGAAAGATGTGGGAGAGGTGGTGGAGGAAGAAGAGGTGGTAGAGGAGGTGGAGGTGATGGAGGAGGAGGTGGAGGTGATGGAGGAGGTGAAAATTGTGGAGGAGGAGGTGGAGGAGGTGGTGGAGGAGTAAGTGGGAGAAGAGGAGGAGGTGGAGGAGGAAATGGAGGAGTAGGTGATGGAGAAAGAGGTTGTGGTGGAACAGATTGTGGAGGAAAAGGTGGTGGAGGATACTGTGGTGGTGAAACATGTGGAGTAAGGTGGAGGAAGAGGTGGAGAAAGATGTGGGAGAGGTGGTGGAGGAAGAAGAGGTGGTAGAGGAGGTGGAGGTGATGGAGGAGGAGGTGGAGGTAGAGATGGTGGAGGAGTAGTTGGTGGAGGTGAAAATTGTGGTGGAGGAGGTGGTAGAGGAGTAGGTGGGAGAAGGGGAGGAGGAAATGGAGGAGTAGGTGGGAGAAGAGGAGGAGGAAATGGAGGAGTAGATGATGGAGAAAGAGGTTGTGGTGGTGGAGGGATATGTGGAGGAAGATGTGGTGGAGGAAGAGATGGAGGAAGAGATGGAGGAAGAGATGGAGGAAGAGGTTATGGAGGAAGAGGTTATGGAGGAAGAGGTTATGGAGGAAGAGGAGGAGGAGAATGAGGGGAGGGGGAGGGTGAGGAGCGGTAGAAGGAGGAGGAGGAGGAGGAGGAGGAGGAGGAAGAGGAAGCCCCCCAGGGTTATAGACACAAACACTCCCATTCTCCTCCCAGCAACTCCCACATCGGACTCCAAAGTCAACACTCGAAGGTCGTAAGTAAACATCGAGATACGAGAAGAAAGAAGGGAGAGGGGGTAGTGGGGGGGGAATCTCGGCGGGATCGAGTTGGGGTGTCTCAGAACGGTCCCTGGGAGCGGTAGGGGGTTCCGTGGGGTGCCCCTGGTGGAGATAAGGGGGTCAAGGGTCCCAGGGGGTCAAACGAGGTCAAACGGGGTCATCCTACCAGGGGGCGGTGACCCCCTGGTAAGGCCAATTCGTTTGGGATAATGCCTTATCGGGTCATCTTAGGTCGTTGGGTTTATGAGAGGTTGTTTGTATACGGGTAGAATAGATTGTTTGCTTTATGAGAACAATTGGTGTTTGTTTTGTTTTTGTGGGGTTGTGAGTGAGATGGGGGGGCGTGTTTGATTTGTGGTGAATTGAGGTTTTATTCTTGGGGGGGGGGAGGTTAGGGGGAGTTTTTCAAAATCACTCCGTTTTTTTGTAATTTGGCGAAGAATTACACTCAGACGGAAATAATACATTCCCGTGTGATTGTGTAAATAGAGGAAAAGGCAAACAAAGAATACAAAATAATAAAAAAATAATAAAAAATAAAAAATAAAAATACA
>NC_134791.1:1545262-1550262 GCF_046742065.1 Oratosquilla oratoria | reverse complement strand
GAAATAGAAATATAGATAAAGATAGATAGTAAAAAATAATGGAACAAAAGAATGGATGAATAGATGAAATAGATTAAATAAGTTAGGTAGACTGAAGTTACCAAGACGAGAGGAAGTGTATTTATGCAAATGAGCTGATCTTAATTTACATTACATCGACAGCCTCTGTCGTATCTCCACCGTTCCCCGATACCTGTAATTTCATTCACAAGAAGATGAACACGCCCCGCGTCCGAACGCGTTGGCCATCGACCGCCTGGCTTCGACCCAGCCTTCGGACGAAGAGGAAATTGATATTTGTTCGGATGTGTTGCATTTAATGAGGAATTGTCTAAATGGACAAATCGCGTCCGAATTCGCACGCGCGAATGAATTCGGGGAGATGAGATTTGGGAAGACAAAGTCGTTTGTGATCGGATGCGGACGAAGTCGTCGGGCTAAGTGTAAAGGATGACTGAGTGAAGCATCGTCAGGATTGCCAACTGAAACGGGAAGGGACCAATTGGGCTTGACAAAAGATCGTTTAGGTGTGAACAGCAATTAAACCGCCAATGACCAATCGTGCTTTTATTAAAAACTATCTGAACAGGATAAATAGAATATTATGTAACTAAGATCCAAATAAATATATAAATCGTGCCTTTATTGAAAACTATCTGAACAGGTTTTGAACTCGTAAATGTGCTTTTGTTTAGTAAGGTTGGTATTTGTGAAATTACATTCGTTGTTGTTTTACTTTAAATTCATATTTTGACAACACATAATAGTGACTTTACTACTAATGATAAAGATAAACATGTAAACATCAGTAAATAAATAAATATTTGAAAAAGAAAATATTATGAAACTAAGATTCAAATAAATATATAAAGATAGAAATAGACAAATTAACAAACAAATAAATAATCAAATGAATGAATAAACGAATAAATAATTGATTACACGAATAAAGAAATAAGTAAATATATAAATAGAAAATATATGAAAATAAATACAAATAAATAAAAATATATAAGACAAAAAATAAAAATAAAGAATAACTATAAATAAGCAAATAAGCAATAAGACTCCAATAATAATCGACATCAAAATGGCCCCCGATAACAAGCACACAGGAACTGAACCATTATCCCGAGGGGCCCTGGGACAAGGAACAAGAGATAACGTAACCCTCGAAGGGCCCTCTGCCCCCCACCCCCTCCCGCGTGCCCCCCCCCCACTCCAAGGCCCCTACGACCATGTTTACTAAACCCCGGTAAACACAACATCTCGTGGAAAGTGACCAAGCGTGTTCGTTTACCTAAATGGACAAAAGTTCGGTTACCTTGACACCAAGTTACCTAGTTACCCAGATTCCTAGTTACCTATGTGGCAAGTTACCTTGATACCAAGTTAAATATTTACCTAGATACCAAGTTACCTAGTTACCTAGACACCTAGTTACCTGTATACAAAATTATCTAGAAACCAAGTTACCTAGATACAAAGTTACCTAGTTACCTAGATACCTAGTTACCTGTATACAAAGTTATCTAGAAACCAAGTTACCCAGATACAAAGTTACCTAGTTACCTAGATATCAAATTACATAACTATCTAGTTACTAAACTACCTAGTTACCAAGTCACCTGGTAATCCAGATATCAAGTTACCTTGTTACCTAGTTGCCCACTTACCTAGTTACCAAGTTATCTAGTTACCTAGTTATCTAGATACCTAGTTACCTAGATACCCACTTATCTAGTTACCTAGATATCAATTTACCTAGTTAACAATTTACCTAGTTACCAGGTTACCTAGATGCCAAGTTACTTTATTACCTAGTTACCCACTTACCTAGTTACCTAGATGCCAAGTTACCTAGTACCAAGTTACTTAGATACCTAGTTACCTAGATATGTTACTTAGCGTTACTCTCCGATGCAAACGGTTGACAGGAACTGATAGGAAGAGATGAGAATCAATAGGAAGAGATAGGGAGTGAAAGGAATGAATTATAAAGAAATAAGAAGAAAAATATTGATAAGAAATATCATCAAGTAATAGTAACTGATAACAAAGTAATAGGAAGCTATAGAAAGACGTAAGTGATAGGAAGGGATAGTAGGTAATAGGAAATGATAGGAGGCAAAATAAAGCGATAGTAAGCGATAGTAACATAGAGCAGATTACAATGATAGTAACGGATAATAGATAAGAGTAGGTGATAGTATGAGGTACTGATAGTGATAGGAAGTGATAGGAATAGATAGTAAATGAATATGTAAAACAGTGTGATTGCGATAAGTTATAAGATTAGTTAATAGGTAATGATAGGAAGTAGCATTTACCTATTTATTGATGTATTTATTTATATATTTATCTATTTATTTTTATTTGTTTGTTTATTTGTTTATTCAATTTGTTTATCTATTTATTCTTATTTTCGTTTTTCTGAAATCCCATTCTCTTCTGTTCCTGTTCTTCTTATCTCCGTTTTTTGTTCACAACACACAATGGCTCCCCTCCTTCCGTTTTCTTTCCATTCCCGTTTTCCATTATCCTATCATTGCCTCTCCTCCCCGTCCCACTCCCCTCTTCCCCTCCCCCTCCCTCTCCTTTCCCTTCTCCTCCTTCCCCTCCCCTCCTTCCCCCTCTCCTCCTCCCCCTCCCCTCCTTCTCCTTCTCCTCCTTCCCACTTCCATCTCCTCCTACTCCTCCTCCTTCTCCTCCCAATTCCCCTCCTTTCCCTCCTCCTCTTTCCCCTTCCCCTCCTTTCCCTCTTCCTCCTTCTCCTCCGTCTTCCCCTCCTCCTTCCCTCTTTCCCCTCGTCCTCTCCCTCCTTCTTCCTCGTTTCCCCTCTTTCCTCTCCGTTTCCCCTTCTTCCACATCTCTCAACGGACTTTCCTAAACGCCATCTCTCCCCTCCCCCTCCCCCTCCCCCTCCTCCCCTCCTGTTCTCCCCCTCCATCTCCACCTCCACCTCCCCTTCCCCTCTCCCCTCCTCTTCCCCTTTCCTTTCCTACTCTTCTCTCACCTCTCCCTCCCCTTCCTCCTCCCCCTCTCCCTCCCCTCTCCCCCTCCTCTCCCCCTCCCCCTCTCCCCTCTTTTCATGCTCCTTATCTCTTATGTTCTCCCCTTTTCCTATTCCCTTCTCCCCTCTTCTCCCCCTCTCCCTTCCTCTCCCCCTCTCCCCTCTTCTCCCCCTCTCCCCTCCCTTCATACTCCTTCTATTCGTTTCCCCTCTAATTCTCACGTTTCCCCTTTCCTCTCTTTATCTTCTCCTCTCTTTCTCCTTCATTCTCTCTCCTTCTCACACTTCCTCCTTCCGTTCTCTCTAATCTTACTCTCTTTCTTATTTCCATGCTCTTTATCTCTCTTTTTCTCTTTTCAAATCCTTATATTTCATTTCCCTTCACCCTCCTCCTCTTCCCCTCTTCCTTCTCCTCCTCCTTCTCCTCCTTCTCCTCCTCCATCCCCTCCCTTCCCCTTCCTCTCCTCCTCTTCCTCTTCCTCCTTCTCCACCTCCCTAACCCTTCCCCTCTTCCTCCTCCTCCCTTCCCCTCCTCCCTCTCCTCCTCCTTTCTCCTCCTCCCTCTCCTCCTCCCTTCCCCTTCCTCCTCTATTCCCCTTCCTCCTCTTCCTCCTTACCCTCCTTCCTCCTGATCCTCATTCCTCCTCATCTTCCTTCCTCCTGATCCTCCTTCCCCCTTACCCTCCTTCCTCCTTCCCCTCTTCCTCTTTTCCCTCCCCCTCTTTTCCTTCTCCCTCCTTCTCCTCCACCTCCACCTCCATCTCCTTCCCCCTCCTCCTTCTCCTCCCCCTTTCCCTCATCCTCCCCTCATTTACCCCTTCCCCTTCCTCCTTACCCTCCTTCCTCCTTACCCTCCTTCCTCCTCCTTACTCTTCTCTTTATCTCCCTCTTATCTTTCCCCCCCTTCCCTTTAATCATATCTCTCGTCCTCTTTCCCCCCATCTTTATTTCTCTCCCTTCTTTCCCCCCTTTCCCCCCCTCTCCCAACCTTCACTCCCCCTCTCTATCTTCCCCTCTCCTCCTCTTCCCACTCTTCTCGTCCATTCTACCTTATCATACTCCCCCACTCCATCTTTCCCCCACTCCATATTCCCCCTCCTCCTCCCCCTCCTCCTCCTCCTCCTCCCCTCCTCCTCCTCCTCCTCCTCCTCCTCTTCATTTCCAATTTACTCCCTCCCTCCCCCTTTCCTCACTCATCTTCCTCCCCCTCCTTCCTCCCCCTCCCACCTCCTCCTCCTCTCACCCTTCCTCCTATCTTTGTCTCCTACCTCCCCCATCCTCCCTCTCCTCCTCTTCCTCCTCCACTCCTACCTTCCTCCCCCACCTCCCCACCTTCTTCCCCTTCCTCTCCCTTACCTTTCAACCGCACCTCCTTATCTTCCTTCCCCCCTTCCCCCCATCCCCCCACCCCCTTCCCACTTCCCCCCTCCTCCATCCCCTGGGCAAGACAGGCTTATAGTTACATTCTCCCCCTTTCCCCCTTTCCCCCCTCCCACTTCTCCCCCTTCCCCCTCCCACGTATCCCCCTTCCCCCTCACTCCCACCTCTCCCCCTTCACCCTCCCACCTCTCCCCTTTCACCCTCCCACCTCTTCCCCTTCCCCCTCCCACCTCTCCCCTTCCCCCTCCCTCCCACCTCTACCACTTCCCCCTCCCGCTCTCCCCACTTCCCCTCCCACCTTTCCCCTCCCCCTCCCACCTTTCCTCCTTCTCCCCCTCCTACTTCTCCCCCTCCCCCATCCCCCTCCCAACTCTCCCCTTCCCCCTTCCACCTCTCCACCTTCCCCCTCCCACTTCTGCTCCCTTCCCCTCCCACCTCTCCCCCTTTCCCCCTCCCACCTCTCTCCCCCTTTCCCCCTCCCACCTCTCTCCCCCTTTCCCCCACCAACCTCCCCCTTCCCCTTTCCCACTTCCCTCACCCTTCCCCCTCCCACCTCTCCCCCTTCCCCTTTCCCACCTCTCTCCCCCTTCCTCCTCCCACCTCTCCC
>NC_134791.1:1500262-1527762 GCF_046742065.1 Oratosquilla oratoria | reverse complement strand
GTGGAAAATGGGGGAGGGATAGCCTTGTCAAGTGGTGGAGAATTGGAAGGTTCGAGTCTGTATTGATCAAGAATGTGGAGATGAATCTTTTTTATTTATTATTTTTCTTTTTCTATTTTCTATTTATTTATTTGCTTATACATTGATTTATCTATTTATCTTTATGTACGTTTATTTATTTCCTTATTTATTTGTATTTCATTTATTCACTTAACTATTCATTTATTTATTCATTTATAATTTATTACTTTAAATATTTATCTATATGTATGTTTATCTATTTCCTTATTCATTTGTATTTTATTCATTCATTCATTTATTTATTTATTTATGATTTATTAATTATCTATTTATCTCTATGTTTATTTATTTGTTTTCTTATTCATTTGTATTTTATTCATTCATTCATTTGCTTATTTATTTATTTGTTTGTAATCTATTGCTTATTTACTCATTCATCTATTCGTATATCGATTCATCTATTCATTGATCACGTCAGTTGACTCGATCGCCCCCTCTCACTACCCATCCACGTTCACCCCCTCACCCCTCACCCTTCACCACTCACCCTTCACCACTCACCCTCACTCCTCACCCCTCACCCTCCACCACTCACCCTTCACCACTCACCCTCACTCCTCACCCCTTCACTCCTCATTCCTCACTCCTCATTCCTCACTCCTCACCTTCACCCCTCACCCTTCACCCTCACTCCTCACCCCTTCACCCTCACTCTTCACCCCTTCACCCTTCACTCCTCACCCCTCACCATTCACCCTCACTCTTCACCTTCACCCTTCACCCTTCACCTTCACCCCTCATTCTTCACCTCACCCTCACCTTCACCCTCCAACATCATCCCTCACTCTCACCCTTCACCCCTCACTCCTCACCCTTCACCCTCACCCTTCACCCTTCACCCCTCACCCTTCACCCCTCACCCCTCACCCTCAAAGATCCCCATATCCCTGGCAAAAACCGCTTGTAATCGACCAAACACTCGAAGGTTTCGGCCAGCGATTACCCCTGGGTGGGTGGGTGGGGGGCTGCTAAGGGGGGATGAGAGAGGAAGAGGGGGGAGAGGGGGGTCATGCCGTCACCCCCCCCCTCTATCTGACCCCCCTAAATTGAATCCCTGTCTTAGGAGGGGGAGAAGAAAAAAGGGGGATTTATTTGTTTATTTTTGAGTCGGTACGGTACGCAATAGGACCGCTCCTGGTAGCCAAGGAAGAAAACACAAAGGGGGAGGGGGAGGGAGGGGGAGAGGGGGGGAGAGTGGAGGAGAGGGAGAGGTGGAGAGGGGGAGAGGGGGAGAGGGAGAGATAGAGGAAAGAGATAGATAGATAGATAGATACAGAGACAGAGAATGAGACAAAGGGAGAAAGAGATACAGAAAGAGAAAGAAAGAGAGAGAGAAACAGTGAGAGAAAGAAAGAGAGAGAGAGAGAGAGAGAGAGAGAGAGAGAGAGAGAGAGAGAGAGAGAGCACACACATGGCACGAGGCACTTAATTACGGCCGAAGACACCACCTTCCCCCGCCCTTAGTCACTGCCAGCCTTGGAGGTTCGAACTCGGACCTTCAAGAACAGATTCAACCCTAATATAGCTCAAAAGGGACAGAGCTCACCACCTTTGCCCTGTGGACCTGGATAGCCGGGGCGAGTGGCAGTCACTAGTAGTCTATGGAGGTCGAATGAAGGCTTGTATTGTGAAATGAGAGTTGAAACTATTGCTCCACAGCGGTGGGCGAGGAAGAGAGGAGGAGCGTAATCAACAGGTGAAGAGAAGATAGGAAGAGAGGAGAAGAGAGGAGAGGAGGAGGGCGGGTGGAAGGGAGAGGGGAAGAGAGGAGAGGAGAGGAGGAGGGTAGGTGTGAGGGAGAGGAGAGAAGGAGGGCGGGTGGGAGGGAGAGGAGAAAAGAGGAGAGAAGGGGCGGGTGGGAGGGAGAGTGGGTTATGGTCGGATAGAGAGTAATTTTTCACCAATATATATATATATATATATATATATATATATTATATATATATATATATATATATATATATACAGTATATAATATGCAATAGAACAAGTAAACGAGTTAATAAATAAATTAAAATGATATAAAAACAAACAAATAAAATAGACCTATAACACTACACATTCCATTCCATTTTTTATCACGTTTTATTGCACGGTGGGAGGATTTACAAAGATCAAATAAAATTTAAATTAGATAGAATAAGATGAAATGAAATGAAAACTAAAAGCATAAATAAATTAAAATAAATAAACAAAAACATAAAATAAGAAAAAATGAAATTAGATAAATCGGAAAATAAAAACAAAAACAAATAAGAATAAATAAATGAACAAAAACATAAAATAAGAAAAAAAGATAAATCGAAAAATAAAAACAAAAACAATTAAAAATAGATAAATAATTTGAATACACAAATAAGATAAAATACAACAGAATGAAATTAAACAAAATACAATAAAACGAAATGTAACAAATTAATTTCGCTTCCTGCTAACCAAAGATACAAGAATCATTTTCACATTTCCTCGGGTAAAACGTCGTATGAATATTGTGCAATAGCGATAACCACAGAAAAAGCTTACGAGCCAGAAGTCGCTTAGCTGTCAGCTCGGGCAAGTGGCAGTCACTGGGACCAACCTAAGGATACCATAAATATATATATATATAAAAATAAAAATATTGTGAGCGAAAATGACAGTGTATTATTGTGGATAAAGAACATAGTGATATTGTGAAAGTGTGCTATCTACATTAATAGTGTTTTTAAACCAGCGGACCGCGGTCCCATAAGGCAGAGGTTCCAAATTGGGGTCCGTGGACCTCTGGGGGTCCGTAGAGAAATCCCAAGGGGTCCGCAACACAAAGAATGGAAGTAATTTTTCTTAACTGAAAAAAAAAATAATAATAAAAAAAAAAGAAAAAAAAATGAATAAATAAATAAATAAAAAAATAAAATAAATAAATAAAATAATGAATAGATAAATAAATAAATAAATAAATAGATAAATAAATAAATAAATAAATAACACCGCTTCTCTATTATGTGAAGGCTTATGTTGCTTTCGATGGTGACAGCACATACTGTAATCATCTATCTATCTATTATGGTAGTTTGTACTAAACTTACTTTGTACTGAATTAAAAAAAACTATTGAAAATATTCTTTTATTTATGCGATGTCCAGCAATAAGTAAATATTAAATGTACTACGTCGTACCGGGTAATACTGGGTATCCCGGTATGGTATTTGGTAACTTTTCTTTGGTTGGGGGGGTCCTCGCCCGGGGCTCATCGTGTCTGGGGGATCCTTGGTATGGTCAAGTTTGGCCATGAATCCCCTAGGGGGGGGCGTGAATCCCCTTGGGGGGACCGTGAATATTGTAAGTGATATTGACAATATTGTGGGAAATATTGAAATTTATATTGGCAATATAGTGGGGAATTATTGAAAGTAATATTGACAATAAGATAGTGAAAAATTGTGGGGTGGGGAAATATTGACATTGTGAAAAAGTGGCCAATACATACACGTTCTAGCTTTCATTGTCGTTATGTGATTTTATTGAACGGACGAAATATTGAAAGGAATATTGACAATATTGTGGGAAAAAATTGAAAATATTGAAATATTGTGAAATTTTGTGGAAAGGGGAACCTTAATACTATGAAAGGATTCTCTATACAAAATTTACTACACGTTCTAGATTTTATTGTCGTGATATTATTGAACGAAAGAAATATTGAAGGTAATATTGACAATATTGTGGGAAAATTGTGAAAGTAATATTGACAATATTGCGTCAATTTGTTGGGAGGGGAAATATTGATACTGTGAAAGGGTTCCCTATACATATAAGCTCTAGCTTTCATTGTCGTTATGTGATTTTATTGAACGGCCGAAATATTGAAAGGAATATTGACAATATTGTGGGAAAATATTGAAAGTAATATTGACAATACAATATTGTGAAAATTTGTGTGTGAAGGAAAATATTGATACACGTTGTTTTAGCTTTCACTGTCGTTATGTGATTTCATTCAAGCGAATGGCCGGCGAAATTTATGGACAGTTCAGGCCGAGGCCTTTGGGGCAAAGTGGGCAAACTTTATAGTCTTTTTTATGGCCCGTAAAGGAAGATTTTATTCACGAGTGCCAAGCCATTACTCGGATTGAAAGGTTGATCAAGCGGATTAACTCGTCCTGGCCCCTCAATCCGATTTTTATGCTTTATTCTGGCTGGGCAGAGAATGATTATTTTACAATTTATTATTTCTATTAGTATTATTTTCATCATTATTGTCATCATTATCTCTATTATCACAATTATTTTATTACTGTTATTACTATTATTATTATTATTATTACCATCATAATCATTATTATTATTGTAATTAATCATTATTGTTCTATATTAATATTGTTGTATTTAATGTCATTATCATTAATATTATTATTGCTTATGTCATTATTATTATCGTCTTTATCATTATTACAATTATGTTTAATATTAGCATTAGCATTAGCATTATTATCATTCGTTATCATTATCATCATTATTGTTACTCTTATCTTATTCTTTATTCCATGCCCCCAGAACGGCAGTAGATTTCAGTCAGGTCAGGGTGATTCCCATGATAAAGGAGTTTAAGATAACGGCTACAGTAGAGGGGACGCGGTTAAGTTAACTACCAAAACAAAGTTAAACCCCTCATTATTTCGATTGACCATATTTTTATTTTGGCTGTCGTCAGTCGATTTTATTCGTATCAGGAAATTGATTTATTAATATTTTATCTTTTTCTAACTTTTCTCAATTTATTTAATATTTATTTGTTTTTATTTATTTATTTTTTTCTTTTTGGGGAATTTTTAATTTCACATTCCTGTTGGGCATGGCGTGGTCTATTTGAATTACACGAAAACCTCAGACCCGCTTTTCTGTAAATATATTGCATTAATATAGAGAAATATGGGGGATCAATAACCTCCCCTTTCCCCCCCTTCCCCCTCCTTCACCCCCTCCCCACTCCTTCACCCCTTTTCCCCCTTCCCCCCTCCCTACTCCTCCCCCCTCTTTCCCCTTCCCCCTCCTCCACTCCCTTCCCTTTCCTCCTTTTCCCCCATCACTCCCTCCCCATTCCCTCTCCCCTCTTCCCCCCTTCCCCCTCCTCCACTCACTTTCCTCCTCTTCCTCTTTTCCCATTCCCCATCCCCTCCTTCACTCCCTCCCTACTCCCTCTCCCCTCTTCCCCCTTCCCCCCTCCTTCACTCTCTCTCCCCTCTTCCCCCTTCCTCCCTCCTCCACTCGCTTCCCTTTCCTCCTCTTCGCCCATTCCCCCCCTTCTCTTACACCTATTCCCCCCCAAGAAAAAAAAATGGGGGTTGTTTTTATTCAGGACATATCAGTGCAAGGTCAAATGACGTTGACATGACACGAAACAGGTCAACCTAGCACACGATCGGGATAAACGAGGTCACTGAATAAGAAAACATAAACAAACAAGGATCCGAAATAAAAAAAAAATCTGTTTAATTTCACCAAAAATCTTGAACGATTTTCTTTCGCGATTCTACATGGTTTCAGTCTATTCCTGAGGGGGAGAGGGGGAGAGAGAGGGGGAGAGGGGCTCATCTCCCTTCTCCCCTCCCCCCTTCTTCTCCCCCTCAACTCTCCCCTCGGAAGGAAAGGGAAAAAGGGGAAAATATTAAACGGAGTTTTTGCTCGTTCTTGTTTTTTCGTTTCCAAATTGAAAGGGTGGGGGGGAAAAATTCCATTCATGTTCAGTATGCACTCACAGAGAAAATGTGTGTATATACGTGCATATAAATAAATGTGTATATGTATACGTACACATCTCGCATATATATATATATATATATATATATATATGTATATATGTATATATATACATATATACATATACATATACATATATATATATATATATATGTAATGGTGTAATTGTAGCGCTGGACATTTATTATTATATATTGTTGGATTGCGAGATACGTGTTTTTCCATTATATAAATGTCACAGAATTGTTGTGCATTAGCATCATTGTATATCTTGTTTGTATTTTGTATTCATAAATACGTTGCAAGGACCAAACGTTCTGTTCGCTCGAGAGCTTTCCCGCTTACGTTGGTGTCCCCAAGCGCTCAGTTTTTCGATTGCGTTTTTGATTGTAGTGCTTATTTAAGTGATTAATACAATATTTTACTTTGTTAGTATTATTTTATTAGCCACCCTCGTACATTTTATATATATATATATATATATATATATATATATATATATATATATATATATATATATATATATATATATATATATATATATATATATATATTATATGCATATATACGAGCAACGGGCTGCGCCCGACCCCGCCACCTGGGGGCTCGGCCCTTCGGGCGAGCTCGCTTCTCTCGTAGGCGCCTTCTATCACTCAGTCGTCTTCATTGCAGCGATGTCACCGCCTTCGGCCAATTAGTCGTCTCTGTTGCTGTGATGTCACCATTTTCTCAACCAATCAGGGGCTGGAGGGGACGTGTCCACTTGAGGGATTTCCGGTTTCCGATAAAGATCACTATCAACAGGAATTCTTATATATATATATATATATATATATATATATATATATATGTATATATACATATATATATATATATATACATACATGTATATATATATACACACATGTGTATATATATATATACATATAGTACATATATATACATGTATATATATATATATTATATATATTATACACATATATATATATATATATACATATATATATATATTATTACACACATATATATATATATATATATATATATATTATATATATATATATATATATATATTTTTTTTAGGGCGAAGTCTTTCTTGTAAACTATTTATGTTAAATGCTAAAGCACAAGTGGCGTCAAGGAATTTAAGAGAACATTTTTCTAACTCTTTGTATTTCTTTTTTTCTTCATAATTCAAACTTGGTAGGAAATAGTAAAAGGCTTCAGAATGTTGATCCATTTTACCCGACAGCTGTTTCAACCCTTCCAAATGGTCATCTTCATGGTAATACAATACATCAGGACAAACATACATACATAAAATCATTGACGCCACTTGTGCTTTAGCACTTAATAGGAATATATATATATATATGCATATATATACATATATATATATATATATGTATATATATATATATATATATATATATATATATATATATGAGAGAGTGATAGGTGGGGAAGGGTAAACGAAGATGGGCTAAGAATACATTTATTGTTCTTACGTTTCGGTTATTATAACCTTCCTCAGAGAACTTGTTACAGAACATCTTGGTCACCCGTAGTGGGGGAACTTGTGAAGCTTCGAGTGTCAGGTTTTTTCTAGCGCATTTATTATTAAGAGACTGGCTGCCTATCTAAAGCAGCCAGTCTCTTAATAATAAATGCGCTAGAAAAAAACCTGACACTCGAAGCTTCACAAGTTCCCCCACTACGGGTATAAATGTTGTGACCAAGATGTTCTGTAACAAGTTCTCTGAGGAAGGTTATAATAACCGAAACGTAAGAACAATAAATGTATTCTTAGCCCATCTTCGTTTACCCTTCCCCACCTATCACTCTCTCATTTGTCTTAAACAATTTATCAATATACATGTATACACACACACACAATAGGTGATTTAAAGGCTGCAACCCACCCATTGTACATATGCCTTTTGGTGTTGAGTTGCGGGTAGGTTACAGAAGCAAATGTCGACCAATCGGCGTCCAGCATCAGCGACCAATCATCATCAAGATGCAAAGCCGTAGGAGGTCAAGAGATATTGGCCTTGTTGGGGCGAATAATTCCCTTGGGAAATGTTTTTCGATGCATTTCCATGGTTTCGTATAACGCTGCTTCCGTGCAAGAAGGTCACATCGAACAGTAGAGATGAGGTGTTTATGTATGTTTGTATGCATATATGTATATATATATACATATATATATATATATACATATATATATATATATATATAAACTTACATTGAAGTACAGATACATGCAAATACATATATACATACTCGCACATACATTATATAAATAGATATTCACATACATTCCTTGATACATTCATATATACGTACATACATACATACATACATATATACATACATACATACATATATATTTACATGTATACATACATCATACATCGAAAGCTTGCTGGTTTCGCATTTGCTGAGTCCTGGGTTCGAACCCCACACTTCTTTCCAACCTCTCCTTCTTCCCCTCTTCCCTGTTCCCCTACTTTCTCCGCTCTTTACCCCTTCCCTCCTCTTCTTTCCCCTCCCTCTCTTTATCCCTCTCTTTATTCCCACTCTTTACCGCTTCTCCCCTCTTGTCCCCCTCTTTTCCCCCTCCCCCTTCCTCTCTTTCCCCCCTCTCCTTAACTCTCTCCCACTCTTGTTAAGGAATAGATTAAGTTAATCAAATAAAAGAATAAATAATTATAAAATAAGATAAGATGAAGATAAAAAAGTATATGTTAAGAAAATAATATTTTTTTCGCGTAAAAGTAAAATCGCGAATATCTTTTTTTTTTTTTTTTTTTTTAAGAAAGTCAATTTCCATGATATTTCCCACACACACATATCCATCAGTCGCTCATCTTTTATTTATTCGTTTATTTGCTTGTTTACTTGTATTTTTTTTTTTTTTTTTAGTTTCTTCTTTTTGGGTTTTTCAGTGACTGGATATTGCCAGGTAACGTAAATTTTATGAAATTTGATAAAAGATAAAGAGAAAAACACGAGGAGAGCCAAAGGATTTTTCTTTTGAAAAATGAAGTTCATAGACAATAAAAAGAGGATGTATGTACCGTATGTATGTATGTGTGTATGTATGTATGTATGTGTGTATGTGTGCATGTATGTATGTATGCATGCATGTATGTATGCATGTATGTATGCATGTGTGTATGCATGTATGTTTGTATGTATGTATATTGTATGTAAGCATGTATGTTTGTATGTTTGAAGGTATGTACGTTTGTATGTATGTGTGTATGTATGTACGTACGTATATATGTATATACCTATGTATGTATGCATATATATATATATATATATATATATATATATATGCATGTACGTATGTGTGTATATGTATGTACGTATGTATGCATATATGTATGTATGTACGTATATATATATGTACATATGTATGTATGCATATATGTATGTATGTATGCATGCGCGTACGTAAGTCTGTATGTAAAGCTGCTTCCACTTCTGGGTACCACATCTCCCATAGAGCTATGAAAGTCTAATTCTTGAGATCGTAATCTTACGATATCGCAGAGTTGCAATATCGTATATTTACGATGTAAATAAATGACGGTGCCAACATCATCATTATCACCACCAAGGGTACAACCACTAATCACCATCACTAAAACTGCTATATACATTCCATCACCATCAACACCATCATCACCATCACTATCACCACCACCAAAACCATCAGTATCACCACCACCAACACCATCACTATCACCAACACCATCACCATTACTATCACCACCACCACTATCACCACCATCACCACCACCATCACCATCACTATCACCACCAAGAACACCACTACTATTACCACCACCAACACCACCACCAACATCATCGCCACCAACACCATCACCACCAACACCATCACCACCACCAACACCATCGCCACCATCACTATCACCACCATCACTATCACCACCATCACCAACACCATCGCCACCATCACTATCACCACCATCACTATCACCACCACCATCATCACCATCATCACCATCACCACCCCAACACCATCACCATCACCACCACCATCACCACCACCAACACCATCATTGCCACCATCACTATCACCACCATTATCACTATCACCACCACCACGACTACAGCCTAACCCCATTTTCACCAGACCTTCCACCAGCTTT
Source organism: Oratosquilla oratoria (assembly GCF_046742065.1). Taxonomy (NCBI): domain Eukaryota; kingdom Metazoa; phylum Arthropoda; class Malacostraca; order Stomatopoda; family Squillidae; genus Oratosquilla; species Oratosquilla oratoria. The sequence continues at coordinate 1,517,755 of NC_134791.1, read as the reverse complement.
TCGCCTTCAACGTCTAAAAGTGTTTCTGGGGAATCTGAAGAGATCAAAGACACCGGAGGTGACAGCCCCTAGCCCCCCAGCCCCCCCGCAGCCCCCCCAAGCCCCCCGCCGCTACCTGAAGCCCCCCCCCATTGGGGGTAATAAGTAAAAGACAAAAGAAGAGTGGGTGTGAAAGGTAGGCATCAGTCGGTGTGGGGGGAGAGGGGTAGAGGGTGAGAGGAGATGGGGGAGAGGGGGGAGAGGGGGAGAGAGTGAAGGAATTGACAGGAGAGGGGAGGGGGAGGGGTGAGCAATAGGGGAGGGGGAAGGGGAGAGGGGAGGGGGATAGGGGAGGGGGGAGGGGAGGGGGAGAGAGAAGGGGGAGACGGTAGGGGGAGAGGGGAGGGGGAGAGGGGAGGGGAGAGGGGAGGGGGAGAGGGGAGGGGACAGGCGAGGGGGATAGGGGAGGGGAGAGGGGAGGGGAGGGGAAGGGGAGAGGGAAGGGGTAACGGGGAGGGAGAGGGGAAGGGGAAGGAGATGGGAGAGGGGGGAAGGGGGAAAGGGGAGGGAGAGGGGAGGGAAGGGGGAGGAAGAGAGAACAGGAAGGGGGCAAGGGAGGAGGGGAGAGGGGGAGGTGAGGGGGAAGGGGAGGGGAGAGGGAGTGGGAGGGGGCAAATGAGGATGGCAGAGGGGAGGTGAAGGGGTGGGGAGAGGGGAAGGGGAGGGGAGAAGGGAGAGGGAAGGGAAAGGGGAGAGGGGGAGGTGAGGGGGAAGGGGGAGGGGAGAGGGAGGGAATAGGGGAGAAAGGAGTAGGAAGACGAGAGAAACGGTAAAGGGGGGGAAACAGGCTTCAGGGTGGGGGGCGCTTTGGGGAGGGGTTCGAGGGAGCTTGGGGGGCTTCGAGGGGGCTTCGGGGGGCTTCGAGGGGGCTTTGGGGGGCTTCGAGGGGGCTTTGGGGGGCTTTGGGGGGCTTCGAGGGAGCTTTGGGGGTTTGGGGGGCTTTGGGGGGCTTTTATATATATTCATTTATTTATCTATTTTTTCTTGAATACCGTGGGGAGGGGGGTTGGCGGGTTGCCATGGAGACGAAAATAATCGCTTGACGGCAGCTAAGACGTAAGGAAAGGTATCACTCGGTACGGAAGGGAACAGGCCAATGTAATTATCACCTCCCCCCCTCCCCTTCCTCCTCTCTCCTCCTCCCCTCCCTTCCCCAATCCCTCTCCATCTACCCTCCCCTCCCTCTCCCCATCCCCTTCTCTCTTCCCTTCCCCTTCCTCTACTCCCCCTCTCCCTCCCTTCCCCAACCCCTCTCACCATACCCCTCTCTCTTCCCCTCCCATTCCTCCTCTCCCCCTTCCCCTCCCTTCCCCACTCCCCCCTCATAATCCCTCTTTCCATCCCCCTCCCTCTTCCCCTCCCTCCTATTCTTCCCCTCTCCCTCTCCCCCCTCCCTCCCCCGCTCTCTCTCCACCTCCCTCTACCCTTACCCCTCCCTCTCCCTTTCTCTCTCCTCCTTCCCCTCTCCCTCTTCCTCCTGCCCCTCCCCTCCCCATCCATCTTTCTCTCTCTCTCCTTTCCCCTTTTTTCCTCTCCTTCTCTCTCCTTTTCCTTTCTCTTTCTTCTTTCCTTTATTTCTCCCTCTCTCTCTCTCTCTCTCTCTCTCTCTCTCTCTCTCTCTCTCTCTCTCTCTCTCTCTCTCTTTCTCTCTATCTTTCGCACAAACAAACGACCCACCCCTATCCCCACCCCCACTCTCACATACCCACCCACACCCACACACACACACACACACACACACACACACACACACACACACACACACACACACACACACACACACACACAAACACACACACACACACACACACACATACACATACACACACACGTGTTGTCTTTATTTGTCTTCCTTCCCCTCGGGTCATTACCTAATTAATTCTTCCTGTCTATTGATCTTCGCGTCTAACACTCTGAAACCACGGAAGACCTCTTCACAAGACCATAGAGCCGAAAGTCTCGCTCTCATTTGCTCTTTACTCTCTTTTGAAAACACGTGGAAGAATACATTATCCCCCTTCATGCCTTCCCCCCTCTCCCCCCTCCCCCTCTTTCTCCCTTAGGATAGGGCATCATTAAAAAAAAAAAAGTAAAAGAAAAATGAAAAAAAGTCTACAAGTTCAACCTCAAGAACAACACTTCAAAGAACATGTAATGTCCTTCAGACTATACTGAAGCTTTCTAGATTATAAAAAAAGAAATAAATATTCTAAAACTTTGTTATAAGATGTCCTGTTTCAACCTCAAAGTTCATAGACCTCTATCCCCCCCTTCCCCCCCTTCCCTTAAGGGGGTAGGGGGGTTCTGAAACCCCCCTGAATATGAGAATGGACTGTATTTCACCAGCGGTTCTATCCTTATGTAGACTCTCGTGCCACTGTCGAGACTCCTTCTCCTCTTTCAACGATTTCTTAAAGAATCTCTTACTCCTGAGACCTTCTGGAGAGGTCTGCCCCTCACTCCTAAAGATCCTCTGAAGAGTCGTTTCCACCTCCCCTCCCCCTCCCCCTCCTACTCCTCCTCCTCCTCCTCGTGCTTCTCCCCCTTTCCATTTTCCTCCTCATCCATCTCTTCCTCATCCTCCTCATCCTCATCCACATCCTTTTTGTCCTCCTCTTCCTCCTCATCCTCACTCCTGAGACCATCTGGAGAGGTCTGCCCCTCACTCCTGAAGATCTTCTGAAGAGTCTTGTCCACCACCACTCTCCCTCCTCCTCCTCCTCCTCCTCCTCCTCCCCCTCCTCCTCCTCGTACTTCTCCTCCTTTCCCTTTTCCTCCTCATTCATCTCCTCCTCCTCCTTCTCATCCACATCCTTTTCCTCCTCCTCCTCCTCACTCCTGAGACCTTCTGGAGAGGCCTGCCCTTCACTCCTGAAGATCTTCTGAAGAGTCTTGTCCACCACCCCTCCTCCTCCTCCTCCCTCCTCCTCCTCCCACTCCCCCTCCTCCTCCTCATACTTCTACTCTTTTATCTTCTCCTCCTCATCCACCTCTTCCTCATCCTCCTCATCCTCATCCACATCCTTTTCGTCCTCCTCCTCCTCTTCCTTTTCCTCCTCACTCCTGAGACCTTCTGGAGAGGTCTGCCCCTCACTCCTGAAGATCTTCCGAAGAGTCCACCACCCCTCTACCTCCTCCTCCTCCTCCTCCTCCCTCCTCCTCCTCCCCCCTCCTCCCCCTCCCACTCCCCCTCCTCCTCCTCCTCGTACTTCTACTCTTTTCTCTTCTCCTCCTCACCCATCTCTTCCTCCTCCTCCTCCTCCTCCTCCACATCCTTTTCGTCCTCCTCCTCCTCTTCCTTTTCCTCCTCACTCCCTCCTGAGACCTTCTGGAGAGGTCTGCCCCTCACTCCTGAAGATCTTCCGAAGAGTCTTTGGATCACACCTTCACCCTCCTCCTCCTCCTCCTTCTCCTCGTGCTCCTCGTCTTCCTCCTTCTCATCCTTTTCCTCCTCTTTTCCACATCCTGTTCTTCTTCCTCCACTTTCTCCTATTCCTTTTCCTCTTCCATTTTCACCTCATTCTCTTTCTTCTACACTTCCTCCACTTCTTCCTTCTTTTCCACCTGCACTTCCACCTCTACTTCCACTACCTCCTCCGCCTCCATCTACTTTTCCTCCTCCTCCTATCCCTACTTTTCACCTCCTCTTCCTCTTCCTCCTCTTCCTCCTCCACTTCCACCTCTACTTCCACCATATCCTCCACCTCTTCCTCAACCTACTTCTCCTCCTCCTCCTTTCCCTACCTTTCCTCCTTCACTTCCACCTCCTCCTCCTCCTCCTCCTCCTCCTCCTCCTCCTCCTCCTCCTTCCTCTTGAGAGACAAAAATGGAACCTCGGCCAACGGAAACACCGGGTCTGCTAGATGCTTTTCCTTTCAACCGAATAAAATCGTCTGGCGGCAGGAAGGAAGACGTGGGTACCACGGTGTGCCACGGCGTGCTACGGGAGTGCCACGGCGTGCCATGGGAGTGCCACGGCGTGCCACGGGAGTGCCACGGCGTGCCACGGGAGTGCCACGGGCGTGCCACGGGAGTGCCACGGGAGTGCCACGGCGTGCCACGGGAGTGCCACGGAGTGTCAGTGGGTCTAATGGTGACAATCGTTTCCTTGAGATAAAAAGACGAATCATTTCTCAGACAATTAGAACGAGTCTTTTAACTCTGGCATCCCTCCCCTCCTCTCCTCCTCCTCCTCTTCCTCCTCCTCCTCCTCCTCCTCCTCTTCTTCGCCTGTAATGGATTTATCTGCTTGCCGGAGGATCTGATGATCTTGCATTATGGTCGTGGGTGGAGAGAGAGAGAGAGAGAGAGAGAGAGAGAGAGAGAGAGAGAGAGAGAGAGAGAGAGAGAGAGAGAGAGAGAGAGAGAGAGAGAGAGAGAGAGAGAGAGAGAGAGAGAGAGAGAGAGAGAGAGAGAGAGAGAGAGAGAGAGAGAGAGAGAGAGAGAGAGAGAGAGAGAGAGAGAGAGAGAGAGAGAGAGAGAGAGAGAGAGATAGAGAGAGAGAGAGAGAGAGAGAAATGGGGTGGAAAGAGTGGTAGGAAGAGAAAGATGCCGAAGAGGAAGAGAGAGGAGGCGAGAGAAGGATAAAGAGGAGGAGACAGAGAAGGAGAGGTGGAGGGGAGAAGAGGTGGAAGTGGAGGAGTAGATGGAGGGAAGAGGAGAAGGATAAGGAGGAAGAGGTGGAGGAGGAGAAAAAGGTGAAGGAGGAGGAAGAGGTGGAGGAGGAAAAAGAGGTGGAGGAGGCGGAAGAGATGGAGGAGAAAGAAGTGGAAAAGGAAGAGGTGGAGGAGGAGAAAGAGGTGGGGAAGGAGGAGGAAGAGGTGGAGGAGGAGAAAGAGGTGAAGGAGGAGGAAGAGGGGGATGAGGAGGTGAAAGAAGGGGAGAAGAAATAGGTGGAGGAGGAAGAGGTGGAGGAGGAAAAGGTGGAGGAAGATTTGGAAAGAGATAATTATATTGATCTCCCACTCCTATGGTGGGAGGGAGGGAGGGAGGGAGGGAGGGAGAGAGAGAGAGAGAGAGAGAGAGAGAGAGAGAGAGAGAGAACTAATGTGGCAATGAGTTTGTTGAGAACACCGAAGAAGATATCCAAAATGTCGGGGAATGGGGGAAGGGGTGGCTGAGGAAGGAGGAGAGGAAGGAAGGAGGGAGGAAGGAGGGGGAGGAAGGAGGAGGGGGAGGAAGAAGGAGGGGGAGGAAGGGGTGAGGAAGAAGGTGGGGGAGGGAAGGAGGGGTGAGGAAGAAGGAGGGGGAGGAAGAAGGGGTGAGGAAGGAAGGGGAGGAAGGAGGGGGAGGAAGGAGGAGGGGGAGGAAGGAAGGGGGGAGGGGAGGTGGAGGAAGGGAGGAAGGGAGGAAGGAGGGGGAGGAAGGAGAGGGGAGGGGAAGGGGGATGAGGGCTGGGGGATGAGGGCTGGGGAAGAAGAGGTGGGATGAGGGAAGGGGAGAGGGAGGGGGATAGGGAAGGGGGATGAGGGGGTGAGGGGGAGAGGGAGGGGGACGGGGAAGGGGGATAAGGGAAGGGGAGAGGGAGGGGTATAGGGAAGGGGGAAGGGGGATGGTGGGAGGGGGTGGGGGAAGGGGATGGTGGGAGGGGGTGGGGGAAGGGGGTGGGGGAGGGGGTGGGGGAAAGGGGGAGAGGGTGAACAGGGAAGGGGGACGGGTGAAGGGGTGAGTGGGTGAAGGGGTGTGGGTGAAGGGGGTGGGGGAAGGGGGGGTGGGGGAACAGGGAAAGGTGGGATTTGGGAAGGGAGGAGAGGGAAACAGGGAAGAGGGATGGTGGGAGGGGGGATGGGGATAGAGGGTGGGGGAAGGGGGTTGGGGGGAAGGGGGTTGGGGGAAGGGGGTTGGGGGAAGGGGATTGGGGAAGGGAGGTGGAGGAAGGGGGATGGGGAAGGAAGGTGGGGGGAAGGGGGTGGGGGAAGGGGGGTGGGGGAAGGGGGGTGGGGGAAAGGGGGGTGGGGGGAAGGGGATGGGGGAAGGGGTGGGGGAAGGGGGGTGGGGGAAGGGGGTGGGGGAAGGGGTGGGGGGAAGGGGGGTGGGGGGAAGGGGGTTGGGGAACGGGGTGGGGGAAGGGGGGGTGGGGGAACAGGGAAGGGGGGATGGGGAAGTGAGGAGGGGGAACAGGGAAGGGGGATGGGAGATGGTGGGAGGGGGGAACAGGGAAGGGGGATGGGAGATGGTGGGAGGGGGAACAGGGAAGGGGGATGGGAGATGGTGGGAGGGGGAACAGGGAAGGGGGATAGGAGATGGTGGGAGGGGGAACAGGGAAGGGGGATGGGGGAAGGGGAGAGGGGGAAGGGGGGAAGGGGGAGGGGGAAGGGGAGGGGGAAGGGGAGGGGGATGGAGGAAGGGGGAGGGGGATGGGGGAAGGAGGGTGGGGGCAGGGACCCCCAGAAGACCGCAAGTGCTCCCCCAGGGGACCTGAAAAAGGGTTCCGATGCGGGATACCAGATGTACATAAGATGTCTATTGCTGGATAGATGCCAGATATGTCCTATTTTAGGATATATTTTCCTTTTTTTGGGGCTATTTTGTCCTTATTAGGATATATTGACCTTTTTTATTTTATATATTGTTATTTCCAAGATATTGTCTTCTTCATAAGTCATATTGTCCTTTTTATGATATACTGACCTTTTTAGTATATATATTGTTCTTTTTAAGATATAGTGATATCGTTATATTGTCCTCTTTTAGGATATATTGTCCTTCTTTGGACACACTGGCCTATTTAGTACATATATTATTCTTTTTCATAAAGTGATATTTTCAAATTGTGTTGTCCTTTTTTAGGACATATTATTAACTGAATGTCCTATTTCTACATCATGTGTAATTTCTCATTTGGCAACATCAAATTAAAACCCATTTTTACATGGGTTTGTCCTATTATGGACACTATATTTGCTCTAGCAAAATGTCTTTTTTTACATATATGTACTAATTCTAGATACTATGTCCATTTTCAAAGAAATAAAAACATAAAAGGCATTTAGGAAGATCAATGTTTTCATAAGAGAGGTCCATTAACTGTTGGGCAAAATAGATAAATAAATAAATGAATAAATAAGTCGATAAATGATTAAATAAACGAAGATAAAATGAAATAAAATAAAATTATAAGAAATAAAATAGAATAAAATGAAATAAATAAAAAATAAAATAAAGTAAAACAATACAAAATAATATAAAATAAAAATAAATAAAAACTAGATAAATCAAAATAGGATAACATAGAATAAAACAAAATAAAAACAAAATCAAATAAAACGAAACAAGAAAAAAAGAGAAATAAAATCAAATTAACAAGTAAATAAAGCAGAATAGAAAACGGATCAAAGGAAATGATAAGCATGAAAAGATAAGACAGATTGAACGGTGAACGAAAAGAAAAGAAAAGAAAAAGTTCATTACGGAAGAAATAAAATACAATGCGCCGACAAAAAAAAAAAAAAAAAAAAAAAAAAAAAAAAAAAAAAAAAAAAAAAAAAAAAAAAAAAAAAAAAAAAAAAAAAAAAAAAAGGAAAGGCGAGGACGATAAGACAGATTAGAAGGTGTTAAAAGATAAAAGATAAAAGAAAAATATGTGAAAAAAATTTAGATTAAAAAATACGTCTACAGACAAAAGGAAAGCACTAATTAAGAAAACCATATATAAATGAATGACAAGGAAGAAAGGGAGAGGGGGGAAGAGGGGATGGGGAAAGAGGGGATGGGGGAGAGGGGATGGGGGAAAAGAGGGGATGGAAGGGAGGAGGGGATGGGGAGAGGGGATGGGGGAAGAGGGGATGGGGGAAGAGGGGATGGGGGAAGAGGGGATGGGAGGGAGGAGGGGATGGGAGGAGGGGATGGGGAGGGAGGAGAGGATGGGAGGGAGGAGGGGATGGGGAGGGAGGAGGGGGATGGGAGGGAGAAGGGGGATGGGAGGGAGGAGTGGGATGGGGAGAGGGGATGGGGGAAGAGGGGATGGGGGAGAGGGGATGGTGAAAGAGGGGATAGGTGGAAGAGGGGATGGGGAAAGAGGGGATAGGGGGAAGAGGGGATAGGGGGAAGAGGGGATGGGGGAAGGAAGAGAGAAGAGGCAAAGGGAATTGAGGATGAAAAGGGGGAAGGGGAGGGGGAAGGGGAGGAGGAAGGTGAGGAGGAAGGGGAGGAGGAAGGGAAGGAGGAAGGGGAGGAGGAAGGGGAGGAGGAAGGGAAAGAGGAAGGGGAGGAGGAAGGGGAAGGGGGGGAGAGGGAAGGGGAGAGGGGAAGGTTGGGGAAAGAGAAGAAAAAAGGGAGAAGGAAGGGGGGAGGGGGGAGTGGGAAGAAGGGAAGGGTAAGGGGAAGAGGAAGGGGAAGGGGAAGGGGAGAGGGCAAAGGGAAAGGGAAGGAGAAAAGGAAGGGGAAGGGGAGAGGGAAGGGAGAAGGGAAGAGGGAAGGGAAGGAGAGGAAATGGATAAGCGATAATGGGAAGAAGGAGGGCTAAGGGGAGACAAGAGAGAGAGCTAAAAGGGGTGAGGGGTGAGGGGGTTGAGGGGTGAGGGGGAAGGGAAGGGGGGGAGGGTTAGGGGGGAAGGGGGGAGGGGGGAAGGGGAGAGGGGAGACGGGGAGAGGGAGAAAGGAGTGAGAGAAAGGGAGAGGAAGAAGGGAGGAAAGGGAGGGGAAGAGGGAGGAAAGGGAGGGGGAGAGGGAAGATTGGGGGAAGGGAAGGAGAAAGGGGGGGGGGGTAGGGAGGAGAAAGGGGGAGACGGAAAGTTGGGGAAAGGGAGGAGGAAGGGGAGAAGGAAGGGGGAGGGGGAGTGGGAAGAAGGGGAAGGGGAAGGGGGAGGGGGGAGGGGGAGGAAGGGGAAGGGGAAGGGGAAGGGGAAGGGGAAGGGGAAGGGGAAGGGGAAGAGAGAGTGAAGCAGATTTGTAAGAGGAAGGAAAGGAAAAGGGGAAAAGGGGAAATGGAAAGAGGGGATAGAAGGAGGAGGAGAAGGAGGAAGGGGAAGAAGAGGAAGGGGAAGAAAAGGATGAAGAGGAAGAGAAGAGAGAGGGAGAGGAGGAAGAAGAAAAAGAGGAAAAAGAAGAGAAAGAGGAGGAAGAAGAGAAAGAGGAGGAAGAAGAGGAAGAAGAGGAAGAGGAGGAAGAAGAGGAAGAAGAGGAAGAAGAGGAAGAGGAGGAAGAAGAGGAAGAAGAGAAAGAAGAGCAAAAGTGAGAGGGAGAGGAGGAAAAGCAAGACGATTTCTTTGACACTGAAGTCTAGTTTTGCTGGTTCAAATAAATAAATAGATACAATAAATAAAATAAAATAATATGCCTTACGCCACGAGGCACTTAGCTGTTGACCACCAAAGCCATTGCCTGTCCCTCATTTTGGCTGCCGACAGGCGATTTTATTAACTGAATCATATCACACAAAAACACACACATGAACACATATACTCGTGTTTATATATATATATATATATGTGTGTGTGTGTGTGTGTGTGTGTGTGTGTGTGTGTGTGTGTGTGTGTGCGTGTGTGTGTGTGTGTGTGCGCGCGTGTGTGAAAATGACGTTACAATTTTTTTAATCAGGATGTGTTTGCATCGAAAGACACTCTGATGAACGGATTAGTCATTTCAATGCGCATTAGGCTCCCTCAATTTCTTCCATCTGAGTTCGTTGTTCAATCTTCTATTGTCAATCATGTTTAATGAAAAAAAATCTCCCGAGTTTCGTTCTTTTGATCTCTTTCCAAGTTTAAGTCGAATTTTGTAGCCCCCCTCCCCCCTTAACTCAAAAAAGGGGACGGGAAGGCGACTGGTGTGATTAGTATTTTGACTTTGAACCGACGGATCATTGGGGGAAAAATTAAAGTAGATTTGTCGACATATTTGTCGACGTTTTTACTCGACCAATCCAAGATTCCAATTGGGTTTTGTTAATTGACTAATTATCTTGTTATACGAGTTCTTGGTTGTTTGTGATCGGAATCTTTGTGTCCTTTTTTTTTCTTGGCCTAAGGCCACAACACCGGAGTGGATACCAAAGATTTCAGTTTCTCACTTCAAAAAGACCTTTGTAATTTGACCTTTTTCAAAAAGACCTTTGTAATTTGACCTTTTTATTCGGCCATTTTCAGATGGCCTTTGTAATACCATATCTATATTTACCTATTTTCAAATGCCCTTTTTAATTATATCTTTATTCCTTTTTAACTGCCCTTTGTATATATGCTTTGTTTATTTAGTATTCTTTAAATGGCTTTTGAAATTACTTCTTTTTATTAAGCAATTTTAAATGGCCTTAGTAATGATATTTCTATTGTGCCATTTTCAAGTGGCCTTTGTAAGTAAACCTTTTTATCAAACTATTTTCCGAAATTATATATTAACTGAATTAACAAGCTCATTCCAATTGTACATTTGATATGTGATTTCAAAATCTCCCATTTTTTCAATTCAACTTTTTTTTTTAACAACGCATTGTCGCTCACTCGATTTTTTATTTTTCGAAAATAATTTTTTGCATAAATTTATGGGACCATTTTGGTTATATACATTTTAAATTAATCAAATTTATATATGTATAGTGTTCATTTCAAAGTAGTTAATGTAAGTCAAAAAAATCGGACTAATTCTAACAATGTTTTTCAAATTATTTAGATCCTTATAATCATAATGACACTCTACCCTACAAAACTTAATTTTCAAACAAATATTATTTTTTTAGTAATCTACAAAAAGGAATAAACAAGACCAGTTTAATTACATAAATACCAAAAGTAATTACTATGATACATTAATGACTGAAATTCCCCCACACCCCTCTCAAATTCCTTTATTATCTATACATTGTTATAAAGCTTTTTTTTAGTAGTATATTGTAGGCATGAACGGAGTAATTTTTTATCGTAGATATAACAGTTACCTTCATATTAGTAATAAATTATTTATTACTGCATGGAAGGCAAAATGGGAACAAATATATTAAAGCCCGCGCGTATATGTAATACACAGAACAAGAGCTACACTCGTAGAGTTCCGTCATTTTGATTTTATTGATAAAATTTGGATTAGTTTGTGTATGCGATTCACCACTGTCTTGGATCACGTGTTGGACTCGTGATCGATGGCTATTACTCTTTCGGGTGAGAGCTCAGAGTTCATATATGCCCGATCTATGGGTAATGCTATGACCTTATACACACACACACACACACACACACACACACACACACACACACACACACACACACACACACACACACACAAAACTCCCCGACCACGAGAGTTGGAGTACCGGTTCGCAGCGCAGCGATACTGAAATTATTTCAGCTCTGGGTGAGAATCAAACTCGGACCGCTAGGGTAGCGTTTTCGAACGCTACCACTGCGCTGTTGAGCCGTGTGTGTGTGATGTGTTCTTTGTGTGTGTGAGTGTGTGTGTGTGTGTGTGTGTGTGTGTGTGTGTGTGTGTGTGTGTGTGTGTGTGTGTGTGTGTGTGTGTGTGTGTGTGTGTGTGTGTGTGTGTGTGTGTGTGTGTGTGTGTGTGTGTGTGTGTGTGTGTATACTTTCGTCTAATATACAGGGCAATACCTACACTCGTAGGGTACCGTCTCTACGATAATTGCGAACCGAATATATCCCGTACTCCGACGTCTTTATATATATATATATATATATATATATAAATATATATATATTTATATTTTATATATATATATATATATATATATGTTGTCTTATTTTCAATCTCCTCATCTCTGATGTCTTTACCTCCCTGTTTCCTTGTTTCTTTGTTTATTGGTATATCTATCTACTTATGTATTTAATTTGTCTTCATAAGTAATTCATATATGTACCTATTTATTCATTTATTTATCAACTTGTATATATAATTTTTATTTCATAATTCGTTTGTTAATATATGTTATTCATTTATTTATTTATTCATTTATTTATTAGTTTATTATATATCAATTCGTTTAATCTCTTGTTTTTTTTTGTCCACTTTTGTTTCCATATATTTATTCATCTTTATTTATTTATTCAATGTTTTATCTATCTACATATTTACTTGTTTATTTTATTTACTTATTTATTCAATTAAATGATTTAAATATTTGTTTTTTGTTTATATATCTATTTACATATCTATTCATTTATCTATTTATCATTTATTCATTTATTCATATATCTATCAGTTTATTTATGTTATATATATATATATATAAATGCTAATAAGTACACGGGTAGTGTTGTTCACTTATGCAAAAGTAGACCACTAGGACAAAGACTAACGAAGCAGAGCGCTTTCGTATATTAAATCCTTCAGTGCAAAAGATGTAATTTACTGAAGATGTAATATACGAAAGGCGCTCTGCTTCGTTAGTTTCTTTTTCCAAGTGATGGTCTACTTTGCAGATTTATATATTTATTTCTTTTTACATATCTATTCATTTGTTATTCATAATTTATTCATTGTAAAGTTATATCATTTCACTTATTCAGTTTGATGTTTATATATTTATATATATATATAGATATATATTATATCTATTTACATATCTATTCATTTATCTATTGCATCATTACTATCCCATTCATTTATATATCTGTTATTATTCATATTATTTATTTTTCATTTATGTTTATTATCTATTTATTTATTTACCTATTATTTCTTTTTCATCTATTTATTTTATTTTTGTTAATCATGTATTTATTTATTCACTTATTTATTTTACTTTGGAAGTTTGAGTCAATGTGCAAAGGACATTCTATAAGGCATTTGATAGGATTTTCTTTCAGTTAGATAAAAACATCACCACCTGCGGAGCGCAGCCTCGATATAAACAACAAATTTTTTTCAATAAATTGCAGAATGGCTATGCAATCATATTTCGTTTCCAGTCAATGTCATATTACAAAAAATATAAGAAATAATAATGATAATATTAAGAATAAAATGAATGAATAAATAAATAAAATGAGAATGAATGAATAAAAAAAAAAAAATAAAATAAATAAATAAATAAAAAATTAAATAACTAAGGATAACAAAAAAATAAAATTAACATCCTTATTGGCAAATTAGTGGGAATATAAGTGTAATCACCTCAGTCAAAAACGATTATTCATGTTGTTTTTTATTGTATATTATTCATTGTGATTATCGTTATTGTTATATCAACTTTTACTATCAATATGATTTCGTACTTTATCATTACTCATTTTTATATCAATTTATATTTATCAATTTATTTACTTATTTCATTTTCTAGCCATCCATCTGTATCTATATATTTATTCACTTATCCATTTATGTATTTATTTGTTTAATTTTAATCTATTTTGGACAAATCATCTTGACTTTTTTTTTCTGATCTAAACGACAAAGACTCCTCACTGACTACCTTCCTTACCGGTTGGGCCTTTTCCTTGCCGCCAGGAGATTTATGGACAGGGAAGAGGACGAGAGAGAGAGGAGGAGGGGGAGGAAGAGGAGGGGAGGAGGACGAAAGGAGGAGGAGGAGGAGAGTGGAGGGGGGAAAGAGGAGGGGAGAGGACGAAAAGGAGGTCAAGGAGGAAGAAAGGGAGGAAGAGGATTAGGACGATGAGGAGGACGGGGAGGAGGAAGAAAAGGAGGAAGAGGAGGAGGACGAAGAGAAGGAGGAGGGGGAGGAGGAGGACGAAGAGGAGAAGGAAAAGGCCAAGGAGATAGAGGAGACCAAGGAGGAGGAGGCAGGTTGGAAGGGTGGAGGAGAGGAAGGAGGGCGCGAGGAGGAGGAGGAGGAGTGATGAGGAGGAGGAGGAGGAGGAGGAGGAGGAGGAGGAGGAGGAGGAAGCCAAGGACGATGAAGAGGAGGAGGAGGAGGAGGAGGGGGAGGAAAAGTCAAAACAGGAAAAGGTCACTTCACTCCGGAAGACAGAAGGAATTATGTGACGTCACGACTCGACATATATGGCCTTTATGCTCGCAACTTTCGAGCAGTTGATGACGTCATTTCGTTAGGTCTCTATCGGAAGTGAAATGACCTGTTCTTGTGTTGACCTTGAGGGCGAGGATGTAGAGGGGGAGGAGGAGGAGGAGGAGGAAAGAGGAGGAAAGAAAGGAATAGGAGGAGCAGAAGGAAGAGGAGCAGGAGGAAGAGGAGGAAGAGAGGGAAGAGGAAGAGGAGGAAAAGGAGGAAAAGGAGGAAAAGGAAAAAGAGGAAGAGGAGGAGGAATAGAAAGAGGAGAAAAAAGAGGAGGAGGAGGAGGAGACAGAGGAGGAGGAGGGGAGAAAGGAGGAGGATGAGAAAGAGGAAGAGAAGAAGACAAAAGGAGGAGGAGAAGATGGAGGAGGAGATGGAGGAGGAGGAGGAGGAGGAGGAGGAGGAGGAGGAGGAGGGGGAGGAGGAGGAGATGGAGGAGGAGGAGGAGGAGGAGGAGGAGAGGGACTTTCCATGCCATCTGAGGAGGCGACCTGACACCGGGAAATTGACAAAACAAACAAACAAATAAATAAATTAGGCAAAAAAGAGCAGGATCACATTTCACCCTCTCCCTCTCCCTCTCTCCCCCGCTCCCCCCTTCCCTCTCTCTCTCTCTCTCTCTCTCTCTCTCTCTCTCTCTCTCTCTCTCTCTCTCTCTCTCTCTCGGTGCATAGACACTGCAGTAATAAAGATAGAATATTCATAATATATTAATAACCGTAACAACAATGATAATAAAGATAACGATGATAATGATAATGATGATTTTAATGATGATGATTTTGATTATGATTTGCATGATTTTCATGATGATTTTAATGATAACGATGATGATAATGATTATAATAACAATAATAATAATAATAATGACAATAATGACAATGATGATCATGATCATGATGATAACAATAATAACAATGATGATGATGATGATGATGATGATGATGATGATGATGATGATGATGATGATGATGATGATGATGATGATGATGATGATGATGATGATGATGATGATGATGATGATGATGATGATGATGATGATGATGATGATAATAATGAACAGTCTACGGGACCAATACGAACTATTTCACACATGGACGCAGCGTCCGAATCCTTTGACTTTGTCTTTATTCAACTCAAAGGTTCACAACCGAAATTTATATTTAATTCTGGATGCCGTTAGGTGATTTTATTCGTGTATGGGAGTCAAATGCATATGTTCAGTGGTTAAATTTATTCATACATAGTAAAATTTATTTATTTTATTCTGGCTGATGTTGTATGATTTCATTCATTCGAAGGAAAAATAATCGTATACAAACAGTCCTTTCCGTAATGTATGGCGCTTTATCTTGTTATAAATGTGCCGTCAGATGATTTTATTAAATTTCTAACGAAATTTCCTACGATGAAAACTAACTTGAGGCACTTTATCTTGTTATACATGCGCCGTCAGATGATTTTATTAATTATCTGACAAAATTTCCTAAGAAGAAAATTAACTTAACTAGGTTTGAACAGGATACAGAACCTCTAATGTTAACTTTAACCCGGATGTTAACTTTGTTCCAGGTTAGATCAACCTTAACTAGTTGAACTAGTTATGTCTTCGAGGATTTCTGGCTTTGTACACAACTGAATTAAACTCTTTTCTGAATTTTATTTTTCCTGTCGGCAGGTGATTTTATTAAGCGGAAGGAAAAACTCTGGTTTGTCTAAAATGGCTTTAGCTTTATTTATTCATTAATTCATTCATTCATTCGTTTATTCATTTATTGTTTATCTTTTAATTTTTATTTGTATTCACTAAATTTTATCTATTCATTTATTCATACTTACAATAATGAATTAATCGAACAATTTATATTATCTAATTATATTTTGTTTACTATCTATTCATTAATTTTATTATTTATTTATTTATTTACCTATTTATTCAATCTATTTATACATTTATTTTACTCTATATCTTTTCTTTTATCTATTTCCTTATTTGTTCATTTATATTATCTATTTTTTCCAGTGGTCTATTGTAGAAAAGGGATTAACAAAGATTTAACTAAAATATGCTTAACCAGCTTCCCATGAAGGGGATCTAATCCCGTAACCTTAAACCAAATCCCCCCAACTGCAACCAGAACAAAATATACAAAGTTTACCGTGTCAGAACAAGCGTTCCCCCAACTGTTCAGATATATGTTCAACAATCAGAGAACATTCACAATTAACAGAGAATTGGCACTATTGTAATGAACAACACGTTCGGGCTCTCTATATATATTTTCTTCTGACTAACGGCCTATTGTATCCTTTCATCACGTGAGGGGGGAAACATCCCTCTCCCACCCCCCCACTCCCCCTCTCCCCCTCCCACCCCACACTCGCCCTCTCCCCATCTCCCCCTCTCCCACTCACCTCATCCCCGCATAAAACTACATTGGCAGGTATTTTTGTCTGCGTTGATCTATATTTCGTTTATTTGTTTCGTTGGTTTTATATATGATCGGCTCAGTTACCTGTTTGTTTGAATATTAATCTTTGTATTATAAGCATATATATATATATATATATATATATATATATATATATATATATATATATACATATATATATATATATATATATATATATATATATGTTGCTATTATTTTTATTTTGTTTATATGTATTTATCATTTCTATAATATTTATCTAATTCATTTATATATTTTCTGGTTATTTGTTTATCTTATTTGTTTGTTTGTTTGTTTGTTTGTTTTTGGTTTTCAGAGCATCCGCATAGAAAACGGGGAATGTATGGGTGACGAATGCGGGTGAGAGGTTGGTGGTGTGTATGGGGTGAAGGAAGGGGGGATGGGGTGGGAAAGGGAAGGAGAGAGGGGAGTAAAGAGGGGGTAAAGAGAGGGGGGAAGAGAGGGGGGAAAGAGAGGGGGCAAAAGCTACAGATATCTGATTTAATTGGCTGCAAAGATTGACTTTTATCACCCAAAAGTGGATCAATCAATCGCAGTAATTGACTATTGGATATGTTTTCTTCATTCTATTCCCCCCCCATACTCCGCTCTATCTCCCCCCCATTCCCCCCTCTTCCCCTTCCTCCCCCAACACCTCCAATACCATAGCCAATAACACATGTAAAAGTTATGAATGATAGATGATCATATATAGAGCGAATGTTACTATAGATGATATAGTTATTATTATTTTGTGATAGTATAGGTTTCTAAGTAATGATATAGAAGTCAATAACAATGATAAATAGATTTATAATTAAGTTATCAATGATAAATGATGTTATATAGATCGAATATCATTGTAGATGATGTAGTTAATATTATTTTTTATAGTTTAGATTTTCTAACTCTAAGTAATGATATAGAAGACAATAACAATAAATACATTAATTATTAAGCAATATCGAATGAATAACCCATTTATTTATTATATTTTTTACAAAATAAACAAATCAAGCAACACAATAGGAAGTCAAAAATCAATAAATGACGTGATAAACTATGATTTTTTTTTATTAG
>NC_134791.1:1491309-1497262 GCF_046742065.1 Oratosquilla oratoria | reverse complement strand
ACTGCAGTAATAAAGATAGAATATTCATAATATATTAATAACCGTAACAACAATGATAATAAAGATAACGATGATAATGATAATGATGATTTTAATGATGATGATTTTGATTATGATTTGCATGATGATTTTCATGGTGATTTTCATGATAATGATAATGATAATGATGATAATAATAATAATAATAATAACAATAACAATAATAACAATGATGATCATGATCATGATGATAACAATAATAACAATGATGATGATGATGATGATGATGATGATGATGATGATGATGATGATGATGATGATGATGATGATGATGATGATGATGATGATGATGATGATGATGATGATGATGATGATGATGTTGATGATGATAATAATAATAAACAGTCTACGGGACCAATACAAAATATTTCACACATGGACGCAGCGTCCGAATCCATTGACTTTGTCTTTATTCAACTCAAAGGTTCGCGACCGAAATTTATATTTAATTCTGGATGCAGTTAGGTGATTTTATTCGTGTATGGGAGTCAAATGCATATGTTCAGTGGTTAAATTTATTCATACATAGTAATTTTATTTTATTTTATTCTGGCTGATGTTGTATGATTTCATTCATTCGAAGGAAAAATAATCGTATACAAATTGTCCTTTCCGTAATGTATGGCGCTTTATCTTGTTATACATGTGCCGTCACATGATTTTATTAAATTTCTAACGAAATTTCCTACGATGAAAACTAACTTAAGGCACTTTATCTTGTTATACATATGACGTCAGATGATTTTATTAATTATCTGACAAAATTTCCTAAGAAGAAAATTAACTTAACTAGGTTTGAACAGGCTACAGAACCTCTAATGTTAACTTTAACCCGGATGTTAACTTTGTTCCAGGTTAGATCAACCTTAACTTTCTCGTTGAACTAGTTATGTCTTCGAGGGTTTCTGGCATTGTACACAACTGAATTAAACTCTTTTCTGAATATTATTTTGTCTGTCGGCAGGTGATTTTATTAAGCGGAAGGAAAAACTCTGGTTTGTCTAAAATGGCTTTAGCTTTATTTATTCATTAATTTATTCATTCATTCGTTTATTCATTTATTATTTATCTTTTAATTTGTATTGGTATTCACTGAATTTGATCTATTCATTTATTCATATTTACAATAATGAATTAATCGAACAATTTATATTATCTAATTATATTTTGTTTACTATCTATTCATTAATTTTATTATTTATTTATTTATTTACCTATTTATTCAATCTATTTATACATTTATTTTACTCTATATCTTTTTTTTTTATCTATTTCCTTATTTGTTCATTTATATTATCTATTTTTTCCAGTGGTTTATTGTAGAAAAGGGATTAACAAAGATTTAACTAAAATAGGCTTAACCAGCTTCCCCTGAAGGGGATTTAATCCCGCAACCTTAAACCAAATCCCCCAAATGCAACCAGAACAAAATATACAAAGTTCTCCGTGTCAGAACAAGCGTTCCCCCAACTGTTCAGATATATGTTCAACAATCAGAGAACATTCACAATTAACAGAGAATTGGCACTATTGTAATGAACAACACGTTCGGGCTCTCTATATATATTTTCTTCTGACTAACGGCCTATTGTATCCTTTCATCACGTGAGGGGGGAAACGTCCCTCTCCCACCCCCACTCCCCCTCTCCCCATCTCCCCCTCTCCCACTCACCTCATCACCGCATAAAACTACATTGGCAGATATTTTTGTCTGCGTTGATCTATATTTCGTTTATTTGTTTCGTTGGTTTTTATATATGATTGGCTCAGTTACCTGTTTGTTTAAATATTAATCTTTTATTATATGCATATATATATATATAATATATATATATATATATATATATATATATATATATATATATATGTTGCTATTATTTTTATTTTGTTTATATGTATTTATCATTTCTATAATATTTATCTAATTTATTTATATATTTTCTGTTTATTTGTTTATCTTATTGTGTGTTTGTTTGTTTGTTTTTGGTTTTCAGAGCATCCCGCATCGAAAACGGGGAATGTATGGGTGACGAATGCGGGTGAGAGGGTGGTGGTGGGTATGGGGTGTAGGACGGGGGGATGGGGTGTGAAAGGGAAGGAGAGAGGGGGAGGGAATGAGGGGGAAGAGAGGGGGTGAAGAGAGGGGGCAAAAGCTACAGATATCTGATTTAATTGGCTGCAAAGATTGACTTTTATCACCCAAAAGTGGATCAATCTATCGCAGTAATTGACTATTGGATATGTTTTCTTCATTCTATTCCCCCCCATACTCCGCTCTATCTCCCCCCTCTCCCCCTTCCTCCCCCAACACCTCCAATACCATAGCCAATAACACATGTAAAAAAGTTATGAGTGATAGATGATCATATATAGAGCGAATGTTACTATAGATGATATAGTTATTATTATTTTGTGATAGTATAGGTTTTCTAAGTAATGATATAGAAGTCAATAACAATGATAAATAGATTTATAATTAAGTTATCAATGATAAATGATCTTATATAGATCGAATATCATTGTAGATGATGTAGTTAATATTATTTTTTATTATATAGGTTTCCTAACTCTAAGTAATGATATAGAAGACAATAATAATAAATAGATTAATTATTAAGCAATAGTGAATGAATAACCCATCTATTTATTATATTCTTTACAAAATAAACAAATGGAAGGCAAATAGGAAGGCAATAAATGACGTGATAAACTATGAAAAATGTTTAATAGAAATCCACCACTGGCAACTTTATAGTCGCTCACCCAAAAATAAATAAAATTACTTGACGGCAGCCAAAACAAAATTAAAAAACTCTGTTTCAACACCCGAAAGTTACGGGTCATCGATCGAAGATTTATGAAAAGTTTCGAATCGCACTGAATTTTTCGTTCATGTTTGAAACGTTTCAGATACGTTGTCCAATCAACGTTAGCATCGAGGGCAATGCCCTATATTCTCTACTTTACGTTTTTTGGTTTTGAACCTCCTCCCCCCCCAAAAAAAATGAATAAAAATAAAAGAAGCAAATAAATGAATAAATAAATCCTATATCCAGCACTTTACGTTTTTGGTTTTGGGTAAAAAGAAATCTATTAGAATAGATCACTGCCCCCTTTTCAAACTTGACCCATATTCTGTACTTTGTTTTTTATTTCGAACGCCCCCCCAAAAAAAATACATAAATAAATAAATTAATAAATAAATCCTATATCCTGCACTTTATGTTTTTGGTTTTAGGTAAAAGAAAAAAAAAATCTATAAGAATAGGTCATTCCCCCCTTTCAAACTTGACCCATATTCTGTACTTTACATTTTTTACGCTCTCCTCCCCCCCAAAAAAATAGATATAAAAAGATAGGTAATTGCCCTCTTCAAGTTTGAACGACTTTGTACCACCCCCTCAAAAGAAATATATATATATATATATATATATATATATATATATATATATATATATATATATATATATATATATATATTAGATTGCACTAATGTCCGTAACACATTGGTAAAATTTAAACTTAAAACCCATTGTCGGTGGAAAAAGATGAAAAATGAGATGATTGTTCCTGTATATTTCGACCACCCTCTGTGGTCCTCTTCAGCAGAATGATTACAAAGGTATAGTACAAGAATATATACATAGTAATGAGGTACATGAAGGTGGACATGGGAAGACACAGGTGAATTTACTCTTGGTAGGGTGATCATTGTTGGAACCAATAATGTTTGAACATATTCTATTAACTTACTGCTAATGATGTAATACAGTCCGTAATCCAATGACCTTTTGAGATGTTGAAATTTGAGACATCTGGGATAACGCAGATATAATATTTAAATCAAATTGTAGCTTCAAGAGAAAAATAATAGAATCTTCTTTCATCAAAGATGTCTCGAATTTCAACATCTCAAAAGGTCATTGTTTCCGGACTGTATTACATCATTAGCAGTTAATAAAATATGTTCAAACATTATTGGTTCCAACAACGATCACCCTACCTAGGGTAAATTCACCTGTGTCTTCCCATGTCCCCCTTCATGTACCTCATTACTATGTATATATTCTTGTACTATACATTTGTAATCATTCTTATGAAGAGGACCACAGAGAGTGGTCGAAATATACAGGAACAATCATCTCAATTTTTATCTTTTTTCTACCTACAGTGGGTTATAAGTTTAAATATATATATATATATATATATATATATATATATATATATATATATATATATATATATATATATATATATATATATATATACATATATATATATACATATATATGGGGCAGAAACATGGAACATAAGAGAGGAAGGGTGAAGGAGTTTTGAATGTGTTTTGAGATGAGGTGTCTGAGAAGTATGATGGGGGTTACTAGGCTAGATAGAGTGAGAACTGAGGAGGTGAGGAGAAGAACGGGGTGGAAAGGGAGTTGGGAGATAGGATTGATGAAAGAGTATTAGGATGGTTTGGACACATGGAAAGAATGAGTGAAGAAAGACTAGTAAAAGAGGTATGGAAGGCAGATGTGGAGGGAGTGAACATGAGGGGACGTCCTAGGATGAGGTGGATGGATGGGGTGAAAGGGGCTTTGCGGAAGAGGGGAATGTCTATTGAGGAAGGACGGGAGAGGGCAGAAGACAGGGGAGAATGGTTGTATATGGATGACGATGTGATGCATAAGGGGATGGGGTGTGAGGGAGTATGTGCAAGGAAAATTTGACACAGCCTGACGGGATTTCTCCTCATCTTCTCCTTTTCTGCATGGGGGGACGGATGTGCTGTGTCTTGCGACACTGCTTCTGACCCAGGGCAGTGGACAAGGTGCAGGGATGACCCGTCATCCAGGAGGTGCTAAGAAAAAGAGAGAGGGTGGAGGGGTGTGGAGTGTATTCAGGGATGGAATGGGTGGGAAATGATTTTATGCCTTTTCCTTTTTGGCTACCTCCCTTGTAAGGGGGAAAAAGCCTTGCTATATGTATGTATGTATATATATATATGTATATATATATATATATATAGAGAGAGAGAGAGAGAGAGAGAGAGGAAAAGAGCGAAGCAATATTAAATGAAACAAGAGATAAAGAAAAAAGAAAGAAAAACGAAAAAGTAAATAAAACAAGGAAAAGAAAGAAAAAAGAAAGGAAATTTGGGAGTAGAAGAAAAATAGAGTAATAGATAAATAGAATAATAATAGATTTGTAAATGGATAAATAAAAAAGAAAAAAGAAAGCACAAACGAAAAAGAAAAAAAAGAAAAAATGTACAGCCAGATTGAGAGAGAACAAAGGTATTAGTAAAAAATAGAATAAATAAATAAATAAATAGATAAATAAATAAATTAAATTGTTTGAAGTTAAGATATATGAGCCAGAAGACCTCCTCCCACTCCCAACCACACCCAAGAGAGAGAAAAAATTCCTTGACGACAACCAGAAGAAAGACATACACAAGGACCCGAAACCGCGATGATAAGAGACGGAAGCCAAAGACTTAATACACTGACAGAAACACGACTCTCCCCCTCTCCCCCTTTCCCCCTCCCCCAATTGAAAGAGGGGGATGTCCATCAACTGACAGTTGATGGAGGGGATGCTGGAGAAAGGATTGCTGGAGATTAAATCTTCAGGTTTCAACTTTGAGTTTCGAATCGGATTCGAACGTAAAACTTCGAGATTCGAACCGGGAAAAGTGTCGGTCGAGAACATCCATCTTTACCAATTGACACGCCATTGGTTCGAAGCCCTCTTGAAATTCTAAAGTCATCAAGAGTTTCGCGAATACACACGCACGCACGCACGCACGCACGCACGCAGACACACGCACCATATTATATATATATATATATATATATATATATATATATATATATATATATATTTATAATGTATATATGTATATATGTAT
>NC_134791.1:1476309-1481309 GCF_046742065.1 Oratosquilla oratoria | reverse complement strand
GTCATGTTTGGGAAGGTCTCCAAAATCTGACTTTTTTTTTTTCCTTTTTTCTTCTTCTTCAGAATTTTGATTTCCTCCTGCTGCTGCCTTTCTGCCCTTCTTGTCATTTTTTCTTTCATCTTTGTCGTTCCCGAACTTCTCCTGAAGATACAGCTTCTCTTCTTTCTCTCCCTCTCTCTCTCTCTCTCTCTTTTTTTTTGTGGGTGGGTGGGTGGGTGGGTGTAGCGGTTATGAGAAGTGGGAGGGGCGAGAGGGGGAAGGGGGAAAGGGGGGGAGGGGGAGAGGGGGGAAAGGGGGAGAGGGGGAGAGAAAAGGGAGATGAAGGGGGAGAGTGGGAGAGGGGGAGAAGAGGAAAGGGAGGGGGAGAGGAAAGGGGAGAGGAGGGGTTGAGGGGAAGATGGGGAAATTAAGAGAAGTGGGAGGAGGAAGGGGTAAGAGGAGAGGAAGGAGGAGAGGAAAGAGGAGAGGGGAAGGAAAGGGAAGAGGAAAGGGGAGAAGGGGAAAGTAAGGGGGAGAGTAAGGGGGAGAGGAGGGGGGAGAGGAAGAGAGGGGGAGAGGAGAGGGGGGATTAAGAGAAGTGGGATGGGGAGAAGGGGTGAAGAAGAGAAGGGGAGAGCAAGGGGAGAGGGGGAGAGGAGAAAGGGGAGAGGGGGAGAGGAGGAAGGGGAGAGGGGGAGAGGAAGGGGAGAGGGAGTCGTTCATTT
Organism: Oratosquilla oratoria; assembly: GCF_046742065.1. Taxonomy (NCBI): domain Eukaryota; kingdom Metazoa; phylum Arthropoda; class Malacostraca; order Stomatopoda; family Squillidae; genus Oratosquilla; species Oratosquilla oratoria. The sequence continues at coordinate 1,480,605 of NC_134791.1, read as the reverse complement.
CATACGAATAGAACTTCAAAATTCCCACCTCCCCCACTCCCACGGGGGGGGGGGGGAGTAAGCGGGGGGCGGAGTAAGCGGGGGGGTGTAAGCGGGGGGTGTAAGCGGGGGGTTTAAGCGGGGGGAAGTAAGCGGGGAGTGTGGGGGGAATAACTGATCTTATCAATTACTCAGGCTGGCCGAGCACAATATGTATATAATTTTCGACATAGATAAAAATAAAAATATATAATCAAATAAATGATAAACAATAAATAAATAATAATATATATTAATAATAAGTAAAAAATAAATAATAATAAATAATAAATGAATGAATAATAAATAATAGATAATAATAATAATAATAAATATCAATTACTCAGGCTGGCCGAGCACAAATATGTATATAATTTCGACATAGATAAAAATAAAAATAAATAATCAAATAAAATGATAAACAATAAATAGATAATAATATATAGTAAATAATAAGTAACAATAAATAATAATAAATAATAAATGAATGAATAATAAATAATACATAATAATACTAGATAATAAATAATACATAATGCATAATAAATGCATAAATCAAGGCCTTTTTCTTCCTACAAGGGAAGTACTCAATAAATCATACATAATAATAAATAATTAATAATAGATTATAATAACAAATAAATAATAAATAATGAATAATAAAAGAGAAATAATAAATGATAAATAAAAAGTAAAAAAAGAGAAATAATAAATAATATGTAATAATAGATTATAATAACAAATAAATAATAAATAATAAAAGAGAAATAATAAATGATAAATAAAAAGTAAAAAAAGAGAAATAATAAATAATATGTAATAAATGATAGGTTATAGTTAATAAATAACAAATAATTGAAGTCGAAATTGTGAGTACAACACATGGCGGCAGCGATGAATACAATTTAAAAGTTGATAAATAATAAATAACGATAAACAAGAAAATAGATTATAACACAAACACAAAATATGAAAAGTTAAAGAAATAAACGTAAAATATAAATGAATAATTAAATATAAGATACGCTAAATGAATAATTAAACATAAGATATGAAAAACAGATGAATACATATGATATATATATATATATATACATATATATATATATATATATTTAACTCGTGTATCTATACATACACCATGGGTAACAGCACGGCCGGTACATATACGTACACATGAATGTGTGTATGTATACATGTGCATACATATGTACATGTACACACGTCTACATTCATGCCCCTTAATATCCATATGCAAATACATCTACATATATATATATATATATATATATATATATATATATACATATATATATACATACACACACACACATATATATATATATATATATGTATATACATATATATATATATATATACACATGTTCATAATCTACATCTAACTAAAATACATACATATACATATACACATACACACACATATGCATACACTCACGTGTACGTGTGTGATTGTGTGTGTGTTTCTGTGTGAGAGAAAACGATTATGTGTAACATGGAGAACATTTAATCCTTAGAAAACGGAAGCAAGTGGAAGATATAAAAAACGGGAATTCGCTTTCCTCTGAGGGTATTGGCATGCCAAAAGAACAATCAAAGAAAACGATCAAAGAAAACGATCAAAGAAAACGTATTTTTGCGGAATAGAAAGAGGAATGTGGGTAGACCGCAAAACAGAAGAAGTGTGTAAGAGTGTATGGAGAGGAAGAAGATAAACAAGGACGCAAAAGTTTGGTTACGATACAAAGAAAAAATACATACACAAAATGGAAGAAAATTCCGAGAAGAATACGTATATGTGTGTACACTTACACACACACACACACACACACACACACAGACACATACACACACACACACACACACACACACACACACACACACACACACACACACACACACACACACACACACACACTCAGACACACACACGATGGTCTTGGATCACGTGTTGGACTCGTGATGGACAGCTATTTCCCTCCCGGAAGAGAGCTCAGAACTCATACGAGTATATTACCGATCTATGGGTAATGGTGTGACCTTACACGCACACACACCCCTAACTCCCGCCCACGAAATTTGGAGTAACGACTCACAGAACAGTGATACTGAAATTATTTTAGCCCAGGGCGGGATTCGAACCCGGACCGCCTTAGTGACGGCCGCGATTGCTACTACTGCGGAGTCAAGTCGTGTGTGTGTGTGTGCGTGTGTGTGTGTGTGTGTGTGTGTGTGTGTGTGTGTGTGTGTGTGTGTGTGTGTGTGTGTGTGTGTGCGCGCGCGTGCGTGTAAGGTCGTAACATTATACACCCACAGATCACGCCACATACAAACCCAGACCTCTCATCCGGGAGGGCAATAGCTGTCGATCACACGTCCAGCACGTGGTCCAGGACCGACGGCGTACCGTCGTGTTTGCGATGCTTCGTATTCAGAGTCTTCGACTTCACGACGAGCCAAGCACCTCCCGCCTGAGACGCCTCCCCCTCTCTTAAAAACATGGCGGAATACGAATTACTCTTTTAGAAATTTTATCGCTCTTTTTCATGGTCGACTCTCGGACCTCTTTTTCAGCTTCTTTTTTTTTTACTCTTTTTTTTGGGGAGGGGGGTATATGTGGTTTAGAGTTTGTTTTTTCTCTACAAGCAGGGTGTATGCATGTGTATACGTATGAGTGTGCATATGTATGTGCTACTACATTTTGGTTTAGACAATGTATATACACATTTATGTATATGTATATATATATATATATATATATAAAATACAGCTACTTTTGTATTTATGATCTTGTTGATACTCTACAAAAGTCGCTGTATTTTTTAACTATTTATTTGACTTTCTGTTGCTCAATATGAATATATAGTTTCCATCGTATGTTATGTCTAAATGTTCTGATCTACCCCATGAACATCATCAGGCTAATGATGAACCAGGACCACGTGGTAACAGAGTGGATGCAGTGTCGATCTCATGAGCGGATGGTCGTGAGTTCGATTCCCGGGATCAGCTATGTCGCGTTGGTTCCCGACAGTACTACAGTCCTAGCCAGGTGGGGAGGAGAACCAAACATCGGCAAAAGAAGAAAAAAAAAAATATATATATATATATATATATATATATATATATATATATATATATATATACATACATATACATACAACTACATAAAGATTTAACTAATTTTAAATTGTGAAGTTAAAAGTTAAACAGGTTAACATTTAACCTGTTGATGATGAGAGTGACAAGAGGCAGCATAGATATTAAAAATATCGAAAATATCACATCACACGCATGACCGTCACGTATCATGTGACGATCCTGTGACGTCGGCCGAGTGACAAGGTGAGACGGGGATGACAGAAAACGGGAAGAAAACGGGAAGATAATGGTCGTCTATCCACGCATTCGAGTCCAAATGTAAATGTGTTTTTCGTGTTTCTATATAAGGTTCTTTTGCTTGGATCTCTTGATATTATTTTTATTTGGGGGGAGGGGGAGGGGGGAGGGGGGAATGGATGTATGGAAGGACAAAGGGAAGATGGGGAAATGGTGTCCTGTCTGTTTACGTTCAAGTCAAAACGAAATTACTTTATAATGTAGGTTTACACTTTAGTGTGTTTTGTGTTTTTTCAATATGTTATCTTATTTTGGTTTCTTATTATTATTATCATCATTTTTTTGGGTGGGGAAGGGAAACAAAAGTAAAGAAGAAGAAAGAGAATATAAAGAAAGGTTGTTAGCTCTATCTGCGTTCAAGTAAAAATTAATTATTTTTTTTTATATATAATTACATTTTCTTCCTGTTCTGCCTAAGGTCACGAGCGACTCCATTTTGTTCTTCTTGTTCTCCAAAAAATAGAACAAAACAATAGAAAAATGAATGAACCAATAAATGTGTAGAAAATTAGAATATATAACGAAATATATCTAATTTTCATTTAATGTTGTCAACACCGAAACTTAATTACTTTTTGACACATTTCTATATATAATAACTTTCTCATATTCATTACAAAAATATATACATATAAAAGGAATAATTTCAAAATATGTTTATATATCGTTTATTTTCAAACATGTAATCCATATTCAAAAATCACAATTCTTTTTTTATATAAATTTTTTATATATTATATGTATATATATATACATATATACATATATATATATTACATATTATATATATATATATACATATATATATATATATATATATATATATATATATATATATACATATGGAAATAAGCTCTCCTA
>NC_134791.1:1466309-1468809 GCF_046742065.1 Oratosquilla oratoria | reverse complement strand
TATATATTTATATATATGTATATATATATATATACATACATATATAACTTGGTGAACTCAGACCAATTTTATTTACAAATTTAACATAAAATGGAAATTTGCAAACTTACCTTTCATAGCAGACACGTGGAGAAGATGATTACTTCAGTGAGGATGAATGTATCTGCGAAAACACATAAATATATATATGTATACAAATAACTAGGCGAATAAAAAGGGAATGCATAAACACATTTATCTAATAGATAAAATAGATAAACAAGTAATTAGATAAATGAATTAGTTGAATAAGTAAATATATGTTTGCACTTATACACACAGTTTCCACAAGTATTTTCTTATATTAGAAAAAAAAATCATGTATGAAAGTTAGTTGGTACTGATGAGTATAAGTTCAATTGTATTTATATTCATAATTATGTTTATCTATACCTATATCTATTTCATATATATATATATATATATATATATATATATATATATATTATGTGTGTGTGTGTGTGTGTGTGTGTGTGTGTGTGTGTGTGTGTGTGTGTGTGTGTTTTATCTATATATTTTTATATTCATGTTCATATATACACATATACCTATATATGTTCATATATACACATATACCTATATACGTGCATTTTCTCAGTACACTGACATTTGTGTCGTTAAACAACCATTTACTCTTAAATTCTATCGAGGGTTCCCAACGCACCCGACAAACTTTAGTGGAATCAACAATTGGCCAAAACAGCCCCTCAGGTTACATCAATCTAAACCGAACTCAGCACGCCATCTACAGGACCCCTACCGTCGGTGTATACAAAGTTTAATTAAAATTGTTCGATCTGTTGCCGAGTTTTGCTCTGGACATACAAATTCAATGGCGGGATAATTGATGCGTGGGTGGGTGCCACACACATATACGTAACACATACACGCATGCACACACACAAACGCACACGCATGCACATACATACACAAAATGGTCTTAATGGGGTTAATGTGTCCATACCAACCCAACATTCCCCATCTTCTTCCTCCTCTTCCTCCTCCACCTCTTCCTCCTCCACCTCCTCTTCTTCCACCTCTTCTTCCGCCTCTTATTCTCCCTCCTCCTCTTCCTCTTCTTCTTCCTTCACCACTTCCTCTTCCTCCTCCACCTCCTCTTCTTCTTCCTCCCCTGCTCCACATCCTCTACTTCCTCTTCTTCCCCCTCCTTTTCTTCCTCTTTTTCCTCCTCCACCCCTTCCTCTTCCTCCTCCACCTCCTCCTCTTCCCCCCTCTTCTTCCTCCTCCTCTTCCTCCTCTACCTCATCTTCCTCCTCTTCCTCCTCCTCCTCTTCTTCCTCCTCCTCACCAACTCCACCACCACCACCACGCCCAGATCCGCGCCGTCATCGTAACTCGCAGTCGGAACTTGGGTGCAAGATTGGTCGTAAGTTGCGACCTCTGGCGCGATAATGTGGTTGTCTGCGGCGACCCAGCCCCGGTGACGGGCGAGAGCGAGCAAGACCGAGGCGCCTCGCTGCCCTCCGTGGGGCGGCCGGCCGTCCACCAACCGGATTAGGCCAGGGGTGGGCGAGTGAGAGAAAGAGAAAGAGAAAAAGAGAGAGAGAGAGAGAGAGAGAGAGAGAGATAGAGAGAGAGAGAAATATAGATAGATAGATAGACAGAGAGAAAGATAGATAGAATGATAAGTAGATAGACAGAGAGAGAGAGAGAGAGAGAGGAGAATGGAATAGGATGTAAGAAGAGGAGAAGAACAAAGAGGAGGGAGAAGGAGGAATGGGAGGAGCAACGCGAAGAGGAGAAGGAAGAGAAAGAGGAGGATGAAGAAGAGGGAGAAGAAGGAGGAGAAAGAAAAGCAAAAAGAGGAGAGAGGAGGAGGAGGAAAGGGAGGAGGTGGGATCAGGAGAAGGAGGAGAAAAAAGAGAAAGAGGAAGGAGAAGAGGAAAGTAGAGGAGCAAGAGGAAGAGAAGAAGGGGGTGGTGGAGGGAAAAAAAGGAGGAGGAGGAGAAAGAAAAGGAGGAAGAGGAGAAAGAAAAGGAGGAAGAGGAGAAAGAAAAGGAGGAGGAAGAGAAAGAAAAGGAGGAGAAAGAAAATGAGGAAGAGGAGAAAAAAGAGGAGGAAGAGGATGGAGGAGTAAGAAGAGGAGGAGGAGGAGTAGGAGCAAGATCAGGAGGGGGAGCAAGAAGAGAAGGAGGAGTAAGAACAAGAGGAGTAAGAACAAGAGGAGGAAGAGCAAGAGGAGGAGGAGGAGGAGGAGCAGGAGGAAGAGCAAGAGGAGGAGGAGGAGGAGGAGGAAGAGGAGGAAGAGGAGGAAGTGGAGGAGGAGGAAGAGGAGGAGGAGGAGGAGAAAGAAGAGGTGGTTAAGAGGAGGATTTCTTGAGTGTGTTTTGTTGGGGATCATAAACAGATATATAAAACTGTCGTACCATGGCAGACTTAAACCAGTGTTTACATCTTGGCATTAAGCTCTTTCTTTTTTTCTTTTTTATTCTTTCAATAA
>NC_134791.1:1461309-1463809 GCF_046742065.1 Oratosquilla oratoria | reverse complement strand
GAACAAATGTAATACAACACTCGATCCTCCATGCATACTGATTGACAGAATCTACATAACCGTGGTTTGGGTTTCACACGCGGTTTAAACTGACCGAATTAGATTAAGTTAACTAACCCAACTGGGTGACTGCTGCCTTCGGAAAGAGATCTCTGTTATCTCGAATACGACAAAGGTTTTTTTTTTACGATTTAGGAAAAAAAAAATCCTTTTACATCTGTGTGCTGCCGTTGCAGTTGATTCAAGCAGAAATGTAAACAAAGAAATAGTCACTACAATATTATGTATATATATATATATATATATATATATATATATATATATCGATCAATCAAATCAGTCATCCTGAGTCCACTGCTGAACAAAGGCCTCCTTCATAGCATTCCGTGATTCACACGACCGCGCCAACCTCTGCCACGTCACTCCTGCAAATTTCTCAACCTCGTTTCTCCATCTTCTGTCTGGTCTCTCTCTTCCACGCTTCCCATCTCGCGGCGTCCACTCAGTGACACACGTGCTCCATCGCTCATCAGTCGCTCGCACTAACTTACATGTCCAATTCCATTTCTTCTCTTTTCCCGCCTACACAAAATCTTTCACTCTAGTCTGCTCTCTCACCCAACCTGCTCTCTTTTGGTCTCTCAGCGTTATTCCCATCATTGATCTCTCCATTCTCCTTTTTGCAGTCCTTAGCTTGGTTTCCATTTCCTTCTTCAGTTTCCAAGTCTCACATACCGTAGATTATTGCTGGCTGAATGCATTGATTGTAAACATAAAGGTAGAGATTCCCTCAGGATTTCAAAATACCAAACACTTTCCAACTAATTGTAATACGTCTTTTTATTTCGTTATAATGATGTTTGGTCACTTGCACCATCTGGCCTGAATAATCATACTCTTCAATTTCTACAAGACTCACCATCGATAATTAATAGATTTAGAATTTTTTTGAGATTGTACTTAAAGGTCCTTAAAGGGCAAGCAGACCGAATAAGGAAGATATTTCAGGAATTGCTGAAGTTTTGGGAGAAACTTAGCTTCCCTTTTCTTTCTAAGCAGCAAGTTGAGCGAAGGTTGACAAGATAGTGAATTTGAAAAATATAGAAAGCGGTAAAACAAAGAATTTGAAAGAAATCTCACTCATCTTTTTTATATTACAAAACCGAGTGGGAACTGGCTTTACAGTGAAGACAAAGAACTTTACAGAAAACAAATTAGAATCAGGAGGCTGAGTGGGATACACGACTGAGAAAGTGGCTCCTGTATCAACGATCCACCCTTCGAAACGGCTAAGAAATTCATCAGAACCGTCAACAACTCAAGTGGAAAAGTTGAGTAGTAGTAGTAGTTGTGAAGAACAAAAAAAAAACCAGTACTGATTCTGATATTGCAGAGGAGATTCCTCTCATGAAATGAAAGTATCACGCAACAAAATCTGCTGCCAAACTGGTATCAAAAGTGCCCTGGTCAACAAGGAAAGCATCAAATGTTCTTCAAAATTTGGCTGGAGAAGGAATAGATGTCCCCACACCATTACAAACGGGAATTTAGCGTCGAGTGATCAAGGATACAGAAAGAGTCGAGAACCGGCTGAAAGATATTATTGGTGAAGAGGAATTTTGCTTGCATTCTGATGGGAAGATAATGGACAATAAAGGATATCAAGTGGCCTGCGCTTTGTTCTACCTGCCGGGAGATGATTTTTATTAAAATGCTGAATCCTATCTTCTTTTTTTTTTTTTTTTTTTTGTGGGGTGGGGGAGGTCCGACAGATTATTTCATTTGCCCAAAAGAGCGGAAAAATATATATATTTTTATTCTTTTCCTCCGTCATCATATCGACCACATTAACTTTTTCCATTTTACTTCCTTGCAAACACGATCGAGACTAACAGGAGCTCTATGGAAGCATGTATGATGAAAATATATTTTTCACTGCCGACCACTTCCGAGTCTTCCTCCCGAAGTCCCTCGTGGATTAAGGGCAGGGGAACTCCTGCCCGAACTGACGTCACGTCGAGTCCCGTAGTCCATCGGTCCTTCGAAGAGGCTGAAGTCTCCGAGGGCGATTCACTCGATGTCCGTGGGTTCCTCCTCCTAAATCTGGAAGTGGTCCACCTCCATGGGCTCCTGCTCCTACAGGAAGTCGAAGCCGTTGACCTCCGTGGGTTCCTCCTGCCGCGGTCGGCAGACTTCCATCGGCTCCTCGGAGGAGGAGGAGGAGGAGGAGGACCACGGTTCGACGACGACCTCCATCGGTTCACCACCGATGGACTACTACGGGGTCCTCGACGTCCGTCGGCTCGCAGCACCAGCAGGTCCTTCCTGCTGGAGGGCGAGCCCAAACGCTGGCGGTCGTTCGGGTGGTAGGTCTTCTTCGACGACGCCTGAAGATCTTGTAGAGCGGAGGAATGTCCAAGGAGGTCGTCGTCGTCGTCGGCTAGGCGGCGCCGGCGGCGGAGAGGTCGTCGAAAATCAAATGTCTCTCCGCGGGGACTCG
>NC_134791.1:1451309-1458809 GCF_046742065.1 Oratosquilla oratoria | reverse complement strand
GAATTCGTATGTACGTGCGTGCATGTGTGCGTGTGTGTGTGTGTGTGTGTGCGTGCGTGTGTGCATGCGTGCACGCGCGTGCAAAACAAGCAGTCGGTCATGTTCCCGTGATTATGATTTTATTTTTTATTATTTTTTTTTTTTCCGGAAAATTCAAAAGCCGATGTAATACAGCCGGAACATTCGCTTGATCAGGCCTACCTACGAAAAACAAATCGTTTTCCCCCCGTTCTTTTTTAATCGTATCCCATCCTGCGCTATGGACGAAAAGACTCATTTCCCGGAAATCATTATTCATTACCATCTACAATTCGGTTACGCGTTTATGAACCACACACAAGCGCTTCTGTCCAGCGACCTGGGGCGACCCCCGGCTTGAAGAAGGTCCCCAACGATCGCGACCCCCCTACAAACACAGACATACCCTCCTTAGATGAATTAAATCGCTCTTAATTAACCAGAATAAAATGTTGAATTTCCGTTACCGTATTGAATAAGGTTACGTGTATCCAGAGTCATCACTCCTCTTTCCCCCCTTTCCCCCTCTCCCCCCTCGCCTCTCCCCTCTCCCCCTCTCCCCCCTCGCCTCTCCCACTTCCCCCTTTCCCCCTCGCCTCTCCCACTTCCCCCTCGCCTCTCCCACTTCCCCCTCGCCTCTCCCACTTCCCCCTCGCCTCTCCCACTTCCCCCTCGCCTCTCCCACTTCCCCCTCGCCTCTCCCACTTCCCCCTTTCCCCCTCGCCTCTCCCCTCCCCCTCGTCTCTCCCACGCCTCTCCCCCTCGCCTCTCCCCCTTTCCCCCTCCCCCTCACCTCCCCCTCTCCCTCTCTTTCCCCTCGCCTCCCCCTCTCCCCCTCCCCGCCATCCCACCTCTCCCCCCCCCCCCACGAGTTGAAGGGTTGAAACGCTTAGACGGCAAATAATCATCAATTTCTATCTCTATCAGGTCCAAAGCTCAAAGGATAATGTTGATGTCATTTGACAAATCGCTTCCACAGCGTAGACCACTTTGTCCCTTCCATTCCCCGTCGGCGCCAGGCGAGTCCAATCAGAAGACGGGGGGAGGGGGGAGGGGGGGAGGGAGGGGTAGGGGAGGGGGACTGGAGGGGGAGGGGGAGGGAGGGGGAGGGAGGGGTAGGGGAGGGGGAATGGAGGGGCAGGGAGAGGGGCAGGGAGAGGGGTAGGGAGAGGGAGAGTGGGAAGGGAGAGGGGAGAGAGAGTGGGAGGAGAAGGGTAGGGGGAAGAGAAGGGTAGAAGGTGTAGGGGAAGGGAGGGGGAAGAGTGGTAGGAGGGGAGGGGAGAGGAGTGGGAGGGGGAGGGGGAGGGGGAAGAGAGGGGGAGTGGGAAGAGAGGGGGAGGGGGAAGAGAGGGGGAGGGGGAAGAGAGGGGGAGGGGGAAGGGGAAGAAAGGGGGAGGTGGAAGAGAGGGGAAGGGGGAGGAGAGGGGGAGGGGGAAGATATGGGGAGAGGGAAGAGAGGGGAAGGGGGAAGAGAGGGGAAGGGGGAAGAGAGGGGAAGGGGAAAGAGGGGGAAAGAGGGGGAAGAGGGAAGAGAGGGGAAGAGGGAAGAGAGGGGAGAGGGGAAGGGGGAAGAAAGGGGAGGGGGAAGAGAGGGGGTGGGGGAAGAGAGGGGGAGGGGGAAGGGGAAGAAAGGGGAGGGGGAAGGGGGAAGAGAGGGGGAGTGGAAAGAGGGGGAAGGGGGAAGAGAGGGGAAGAGGGAAGAGAGGGGAGAGGGGAAGGGGGAAGAGAGGGGAAGGGGGAAGAGAGGGGAAGGGGGAAGAGAGGGGAAGGGGGAAGAGAGGAGGAGGGGGAAGAGAGGAGGAGGGGGAAGAGAGGGGGAGGGGGAGGGGAGGGGGAGGGGAGGGGGAGGGGGTGGCGAACGCGGTCCTGAAAAGGTCCTTGTTTGGTCGTGAGCCCCCCCCCCATCCCGAATAAAAACGTCTAACGTTAACCAGAATCAAAGATGTAAAGTGCGCCACAGATATGGAAAAGGGTTCTTGGCACTCACTGTGTCGGGTCTGGCGCCAGTGCCAACATTTCGCTCACAAATTTGGCTCTCAAATTTCACTCACCACCAAAATTTCGCCCACCAATTTCACCAACGTTTTGATCACCGTTTACACCCAATGTCACCCACTAAACAAACATTTCGCTCGCAAATTTCAACCACTACAAAACATTTCACCCACCAATTTCACCTACTAATTTCATCCACCAATTTCACCCATCAATGTCACCTACTACCAACATTTTGCTCACCAATTTTAACAACTGGCAAAATTTCGCCCACCAATTTCACCCACCACCATTTTACTCACCAATTTCAACTACTACAAAAATTTCACGCACCAATTTCACCCACTACCAAATTTCAACCACAACCAAAATTTCACTCACCAGTTTCACTCACCAATTTCACTCGCCACCAACATTTCACTCACTACCAACATTTTGCTCACCAATTTCAACCACTACCAAAATTTCACTCACCAATTTCACCTACCATTTCACCAACCAATTCCCCCCACCAACATTTCACCCATCAAATTTCACACACTACCAACATTTCACCCATCAATTTTCACACACTACCAACATTTGAACCATTTCAACCACTACCCAAATTTCACTCACCAGTTTCACTCACCAATTTCACCCACCACCATTTCACCCACCAATTTCACCCACTACCGACATTTCAACCACCAAATCTCATTTACTTTACCTCCAGATTTCGACCTCTTCAGCTATGATTTCCGACGACACAGTTCAAGGATTTTATCAAATTAACATTTTGGAAAAAAAAAAAAAAAACGAAAATGGAGCAACGTGCTAATCATGTGTTCAACCTTCGCCTCGAAGAAAATATTCACAAATTGAGATTCGAATCTCTCTTTAACGGAAATTCGTCTTTGTGAACATTCACTATTCATGTATTACGTACATATACATACGCATGCATGCATATGTACAAACACACATAAAACACACACTCGTGCATACATGCACGCATGCCAACATACTTAGATAAAATTTAGTGGAATGAGAATAATAGATAGACAAATATAAATATAAATATATATATATATATATATATATATATATATATATGTGTGTGTGTGTGTGTGTGTGTGTGTGTGTGTGTGTGTGTGTGTGTGTATGTGTGTGTGTGTGTGTGTGTGTGTGTGTGTGTGTGTGTGTGTGTGTGTGTGTGTGTGTGTGTGTGTGTGTGTAAGAGGAGGCGGTAAGGGGAAGACGGGAGGATTATTTTATTGAGCTGTTGAATGTGGAGGATAGGGAAGGATTGGTGGTAGCAGTGGAAGGCGCTAAGAAAATTACGGTGATGAGAGAGGAAGAGTGGAGGAGGAATAAGTAAAGATGTGGTGAGAGTAGCGCTGAAAATGATGAGAACAGGTAAGGCTCCTGGATTAGATGGATGCCATGCGGAGTGTCTGAAGAAGGGAGGTACAGCAATAGTGGACTGGTTGGTGAGGTTGTTTAATGTGTGTCTAAGGGAGGGTAGATTACCAGAGGACTGGATGAGTGCCTGTATAGTTCCGCTTTACAAGGGGAAAAGGGACAAGTTTGAGTGTAATTGTTTCAGAGGGATCAGTTTGTTGAGTGTAGTTAGGAAGGTTTATGGAAGGGCTTTGATTGAGAGGATTAGGAGAGGAACTGAGGGGGTAATTGGTGAGGAACAGTGTGGGTTTAGGACAGGTATGGATTGCGTGGGTTATATGTTTGCGGTAAGGCAGATATGTGAGAAAAGTTTGGGAAAAGATAAGGATGTTTTTTGGGTCCTTTACGGCTTTGGAAAAGGCTTATGACAGGGTAGACAGGAAGGCACTGTGAAAGGTTTTGCAGATATATGGGATCGGAGGAAATCTGTTAAGAGCAGTCAAGAGTTTTAACGAGAGTGGTAGAGCCTGTGTTAGAATAGATAATGGAGAGAGCGAGTGGTTCGAGGTAAAGGTGGGACTGCGTCAGGGATGTGTCATGTCGTCATGATTGTTTAATGTGTACATGGACGGGCTGGTGCGTGAGGTAATTGCGAGGATAATGGGCAAGGGACTGGACATGGTTTAGAAAAAATTGAGAAAAGTGGGAAGTGGGTCATTTGTTGTTTGCTGACGACACTGCGCTTGTGGCAGGGTCAGAGGAGGGATTAAGGGAGTTAGTGACGGAGTTTGGAAAGGTATGCGATAGGAGAAAGTTGAAGGTAAATGTGGGTAAAAGCAAGGTGATGAGATGTACAAGGGGAGAGGATGGCAGTGAGTTGGAAGTAAGTCTAAAAGGAGAGAGGCTGGAGGAAGTGGATAGCTTTAGGTATTTGGGGTCGCATGTGGCAGGAAAGGGAGGAGTGGAGGTGGAGGTAAATTGTAGATTGAGAGAAGCAAGTAAATGCCTTGGGGGATTAAAAAGTGTTATGAGAAATAGGCAACTGGGAATGGATGCAAAGAGGAGATTGTATGAAGGGGTGATTGTGCCGACGGCATTGTATGGGGGCAGAGACTTGGAATTTAAGAGAGGCAGAGAGGAAAAGTTTAAATGTGTTTGAGATGAAATGTCTGAGAAGTATGGTAGGGGTTACAAGGTTGGATAGAGTGAGAAACGAGGAGGTGAGGAGGAGAGCGGGAGTGGAAAAGGAGATGACAGATAGGGCTGATGAAAGAGTATTGGGATGGTTTGGACACATGGAAAGAATGAGTGATGAAAGATTAGTAAAAGAGGTGTGGAAGGCAGAGGTGGAGGGAGTGAACTTGAGGGGACGACCGAGGATGAGATGGATGGATGGGGTGAAGGGGGCGTTGAGAAAGAGGGGAATGTCTGTTGAGCATGGAAGGGAGAAGGCGGGAGATAGGGATGGGTGGAAAATGACTGTGTATGGATGATACTGTTATGCAAAGAAGGAAGGGATGGGGGGTGGGGGATGGGGGAGTTAGGGAGTGGTTAGGTGTGAATGAAATCTTAACGCAGTTCGATGGGATTTCTCCCCGTTTTCTCTTTCTCTGCCTAAGGAGGCGGAGAGCGTGAGGCCGCCGATTAAGTGAAGCGGCCTTGCTGTGGATGTACTGTGCCTTGCTACACTGCGTTTGACCCAGGGCAGTTAGTGGATGCAGGGATGACCCGTCATCCATGAGAAGCTGAAATAGGAAGGGTGGAAGCGGTGGTGGAGGGGAGTGGACTGGGTGGGAATAGGTAAGCGCCTCTAACTTGGCTACCTCCCTTATAAGGGGGAAAAAAGCTCTTAGTGAATATATATATATATATATATATATATATATATATATATATATATATATATATATATATATATTTTTATATATATATATATATATATATATATATATATATATATATATATAGAGAGAGAGAGAGAGAGAGAGAGAGAGAGAGAGAGAGGTGGTGGAGTAGGGTGAAGAGAAAGAAGAAGAAGAGGAGGAGGAGGAGGTAGAACAGGAGGAAGAAGAGTGGAAGTAGGAGGAGGAGAAGAAGGTGGCGGAGGAGGAAGAAAAGGAGGAGGAGGACGTAGCGTTTGATGGAGGTGAAGAGGAGAAGATGGATGGCTGTGGATGTGGAGTGTGAGTGGAGGGAGGGAGGGAGGGAGGGAGGGAAGAGCGAGGGAGGGAGGGAAGAGCGAGGGAGGGAGGGAGGAGTGAGATGGAGTAGGGAAAGGCAGATTTGATACAATAAGATGGAACAATCATAGTAAGAGAGAGAGAGAGAGAGAGAGAGAGAGAGAGAGAGAGAGAGAGAGAGAGAGAGAGAGAGAGAGAGAGAGAGAGAAAGAGGGAGAGAGCGAGAGAGAGAGAAAGAGAAATAGAGGGGGGAGAGAGAGGGAGAAAGAGAGGGAGAGGGAGAAAGAGAGGGAGAGGGAGAGAGAGAGAGAGAGAGAGAGAGAGAGAGAGAGAGAGAGAGAGAGAGAGAGAGAGAGAGAGAGAGAGAGAGAGCCGAAGAAGGAGAGAGGAAGAGAAAGCTAGAGGTAAAAAGAGAGCCAGAAGAAATAAGATATAGAGGATAAAGAGTAATGAGAAAGAGAAACAAGAGAAAGAAAGACAAGATAAAGAGAGAGAAGAGACGTAGATGGGAGAGGAGAAAGAAAAAGAGGAAAGAGAGGCAGATAAAGCTGACGAAAAAGAGAGAACAAAAAGAGGATGGAAAGGGAAACCTTGTCTTACAAAAGACAAAAAGAAAATAGATCGACAAAAGAAAAGAGAAGAAATAAAATTGATGAAAAATAGATTTGTTGATTTACACACACACGTACACACAAACATACAAACACACACATATGCGCAGAAACATACACACACACACACACACACACACACACACACACTCAGAAAAAGAGAGACAGAGGGAGAGAGAGAAGAAAACGAGAGAGAAAAAGTGAAAGAGAAAGCGAAAGAGGAGAGAGAGAGAGAGAGAGAGAGAGAGAGAGAGAGAGAGAGAGAGAGAGAGAGAGAGAGAGAGAGAGAGAGAGAGAGAGAGAGAGAGAGAGAGAGAGAGAGAGAGAGAGAGAGAGAGAGAGAGCGAGAGAGAGAGAGAAGGAAACAGAGACAAAGACGGAGAAAGAAAAAAGAGAAAAAAGAGAAAAAGAGAGACAAAAGAGAAAGTAAAATAAGGATGCAGAAACAGAGAGAAAATAAAAAAAAAAAAAAACATGACACACGAATGGAAAATGACAGAAAAAAAATAAAAACGCGCTCGATAGGAGAGACGTGGAAAATAAGAAATAATTCACTTATAGCGTGCACCATACTGGATTTCAGCAACGTGGGGGGAGAGGGGGAGAGGGGGGAGAAGAGGGGGAGAGGGGGAGAGGTGGGGGAGGGTTGTCAAAGGCAATCATATGTTTTGATGCAACACCGAACCGGATTCCATGTGGAATCAAATTCTCTTTAGTAACATATATATATATATATATGTATATATATATATGTATATATATATATATATATATGTGTGTGTGTGTGTGTGTGTGTGTGTGTGTGTGTGTGTGTGTGTGTGTGTGTGTGTGTGTGTGTGTATGCGTATGTACGTACATTTGTATATATGTTTGCATATATGTATGAATGAATGTATGTATATACATTTGCATATAAGTTTGTATACATGCATGTATATATGTCTGGATGGATGTAGGTATGTATGTCGGTAGGTATATATGTATGTACATTTGTACATATGTTTGGATATATGTATGAATGAATGTGTGTATGTACATTTGTATATATGTTTATATACATGCATACACATATGCATGGATAGATGTAGGTATGTATGTAGGTATATATGCATGAATATATAGATGTATGTATACATGTGTGTATGCATGTGCGTATGTATGAAAGGATAAAGGTACTGTACATATATATGTATGGATGTATGTACGCATACATATATGTATGTATCCATGTACGTATGTGCATATGAGTGTGATTCTTCATTGTCTTGGATCACGTGCAGGATTCATGATTGACAGATCTCATTCAACCGGAT
>NC_134791.1:1443809-1446309 GCF_046742065.1 Oratosquilla oratoria | reverse complement strand
GGGTCAGACACACACACGCACACACAAACACATACACACATACACTGACAAACACGCACACACACACACACACACACACACACACACACACACACACACACACACATGTATGGAAAATGCACACGACTCTGATGACGCGTATATTTCGTGTTCAATTGAACACAACATCATTTTGACATAATCCAATATCATGACTTAATGATTTGAATTATGAAGTTCATTAAGTTTACAGATAAATCCTTTGTCAAAGCAGATTATCTCCATGTTCAAATTTGTTCAGAATTTAAAACTCCTCACGATGACGGATGTGCGCGGGACTCGAACCTACTCAGATCAAATCTGTTCAATTCCAATTTGTTCGTCCACATTCTGTTCAATTTGAGAAAGTTCTGTTCATACGTGTTCCACTTGTGTTTGTTCAAATGAACATGTTCACCTCAGGCCTGTTCAGCGATAACTGTTCTGTAACGTGTTCATCATGAACATGCTCGATGTTCAACGCGAACACTCAACATAAAGGGACTAGAACACCCATATACCAACACCTGAATAAAATCGTCTGGTGACTGTCATATCAGATACATATCACCACACCCACTATGTGGTAGGTTAGGGTGAGGTGGGGTGGGGTGAGGTGGGATGGGGTGGTGTGAGGTTGGGTGGGGTGTAATAGGGTAGAGAGGGGTAAGATGGGGTGTGATGGGGTGGGGTGAGGTGGGATGGGGTGAGGTTGGGTGGGGTGGAATAGCATAGGGAGGGGTTAGATGGGGTGTGATGGGGTAGGGTGAGATGGGGTGGGGTGAGGTGGGATGGGGTGTGATGGGTTGGGGTGATGTGGATGGGGTGGGGTGAGGTGAGGTGGGATGGGGTGGGGTGAGGGGGGATGGGGTGGGGTGAGGTGGGATGGGGTGGGGTGAGGTTGGGTGGGGTGGAATAGGGTAGGGAGGGGTAAGATGGGGTGTGATGGGGTGGGGTGTGATGGGGTGGGGTGAGGTGGGGTGGGGTGAGGTGAGGTGGGATGGGGTGTGATGGGGTGGGGTGAGGTGGGGTGGGGTGAGGTGTGATGGGGTGAGGTGGGGTGAGGTGAGGTGTGATGGGGTGTGATGGGGTGGGGTGAGGCGGGATGGGGTGGGGGTGAGGTTGGGTGGGGTGGAATAGGGTAGGGAGGGGTAATATGGGGTGTGATGGGGTGGGGTGAGGTGAGGTGAGGTGGTATGAGGTGTGATGGGGTGAGGTGAGGTGGGATGGGGTGAGGTGGGATAGGGTGGGGTGAGGTTGGGTAAGGTGGAATAGGGTAGGGAGGGGTAAGATGGGGTGTGATGGGGTGGGGTGAGGTGGGGTGAGATGGGAAAGGGTGTGCTGGGGTGGGGTGAGGTTGGGTGGGGTGGAATAGAGTAGGGAGGGGTAAGATGGGGTGTGATGGGGTGGGGTGAGGTGAGGTGGGATGGGGTGTAATGGGGTGGGGTGAGGTGAGGTGGGGTGATGTGGGATGGGATGAGGTGGTGTGGGGTGGGATGGGATGAGGTAAGGTGGGGTGAGGTAGGGTGGTGTGGGGTGGGACATTTGCTTGAACTCGCAAAATCTATTTCCATATATTCTTTTGATTTATTTATTTATTGATTTGTTTATCTTTACTATTTTTATTGTATATTATTTCATTCTAGTCGTATTTTATTTTATTTTATTTATTTTCATTTAGTTTAGTTAATTTTTTTTAGGATTGTTTTTATTTTATTTTATTTTATTCTATTCAATTTTGTTTTATTTTGTTTTATTTCATTACTTAGTATTTTGTGTTTGAAAAGTTCAGTCAAACATGTTTCTCTCCTTCTGTCTACTCGATACTTTAAATGACTCTCACGGCACCTCTACGGACCAGGGTAACGCATCATTCTTGAATAGAAATGTTAATGAGTTTAAACCTCTGTTTTACTAGATTATCATTTTCGTTGCTAATTTTGTTTATTTGTGATTCAGTTATTTGCGTTCATTTATTTGTTCATTTATCTATTAATTTATTACTCACCTATTAGTCTTCATTTATTCATTTATTACTCACCTATTAGTCTTCATTTATTCATTTATTTCTTTTACTGATGCATTGGTTATTTCTGTTGATATTTGATTTATTCATTTTATTCAATCGTCTCGTTTATTTACGCATTTCTATTCATAAATCTATCAATTTCCTCATTTATATCTATATATTTATTTCCTTATCTTTATCTATATATTTATTTATTCATCTTTATTTATCCTATTTATTTCCTCTTTTCATATTTATCTATTTATCTATTTCCTCGTTTTTATTTGTGTATTTAATAATCTCATTTTATTTATATAATTATTTATTTCCCCCATTTTTATTTTTATTCATATCCTCTTTTTTATTTAATTTTTTATTTCTTCACTTTTATGTAAATTTTTTTATCTTTTCATTTATAAGTTCATTTATTTTCTTACGTAATATCATCTGCAACTCGATTCTCAATTGAACGAC
>NC_134791.1:1426309-1441309 GCF_046742065.1 Oratosquilla oratoria | reverse complement strand
GTGTGTGTGTGTGTGTGTGTGTGTGTGTGTGTGTGTGTGTGTGTGTGTGTGTGTGTGTGTGTGTGTGTGTGTGTGTGTGTGTGTGTGTGTGTGTGTGTGTGTGTGTGTGTGTGTGTGTGTGTGTGTGTGTGTGTGTGTGTGTGTGTGTGTGTGTGTGTGTGTGTATAAGGTCACAACATTACCCATAGATCGGTTATATGAATTCTGAGCTCTCTTCCGGGAGGGTAATTAATGTTGATCACAAGTCCAACACGTGACCCAAGACCATAGTGAATCACACACACACACACACACACACACACACACACACACACACACACACACATTTTACTAGCGCCTCTATCTTTATAGAAAACGTTACTCCGCCGTGGACAGTTATACATATGTGTATGCATACAGCATGTATATGTACATGTACATGTACATGAACATGTATATGTATGCAGTACGTATATAATTTTTGAAATATGTGAAGGTTATCTGTGTATGCTATGGGAAACATTCACAGTACTCGTTTAATCTAACTTTCGCATCTAACTTTGATTCAGTTAAAACTCGAGTAACTGAAAGGGTTTTCGAAAATATTTATCTTTTCACTTCAGAACATTGCTTCAGTCGATAGAGATTGGCTGAAAGCGTGAAGAAATTCATAATCTTTCTTGTGTACTTCTCGTACTCAAAATTTCTTCAAGAATAAAAGTCAAAATTTCTTCAAGAATAAAAGTCAAAATTTCTTCAAGAATAAAAGTCGAAATTTTGAACAGAGAGGATAATTGAGAGCGTTTCTCAGGAAGGGGGAAGGAGGGAGAGTGAATAAAATCACCTGACGACAGAATTAAAATGTTCAAATTGTTCATAATAGTGAATGCATTAGTGTACTTTGCAAGCATTACACGAATATCGTACACAAGCATTTTTTTTAAGTATAAAGAAAATGAAGAAGCCATATCTGACCACATTGGCACGAAGGAGGGGGAGGGGGGAGGTTGAGGGGAAGAGGAGAGGGGGAGGAGAAAGGGAGTGGAGGGAGGGGAGGAGAGAGGAGGAGGGAAGAGGGGGAGAGGTGAAGGAGAGGGGGAGGGGAGGAAGAGGGAAGGGGAGGAAAAGGGGAGGGGAGGGGAGGGGAGGAGGGGAGGGGAGGAGAAAAGGTATAGAGAGGGGTGGGGGAAAGGAGGGGAGTAAGGGTTGAGGCAGGAGTGGAGAAAAGGAGGGGGATGGCAGGGGGAGGGGAGTGGGAGGGGAAGGGGAAAAGAGAATAGAGGGAGGGGATGGGGAAGAGGAAGGGGATGGGGAAGGGGGAGGGGATGGGGAAGAGGAAGGTGATGGGGAAGAGGGAGGAGAGGGGGAGGGGAGGGGGAAGATAGAGGGGAGAGAAAACAAAATCAGATTATTTGGATCTTGAACAAGCAATGCAGAAATGTATTTCTTCTGTATCCCCCCATTCCACAACCCATCCCCATAGCTTCCAACCTCCGCCCCCAGCCCCCCAAACCACTTCCCCCTAGCCTTCCAACCAGTCCCTCTATCCCTCCAACCCTTCCCCCTAGCCCTCCAGCCATTCCCCCCTAGCCCCCAACCCCTCACCCTATCCCCCCAACCATTCTCCCTAGCCCCCAACCCCTCCCCCTATCCCCCTAACCATTCCCCTAGCCCCCAACCCCTCCCCCTAGCCCCCCAAACCTCTCCTCTAGCCCCCCAACCCATCCCCCTAGCCCCCAATCCCTCCCCTAGCCCCCAACCCCTCCCCTAGCCCCCCAACCCCAACCCCTCCCCCTATCCCCCTAACCACTCCCCCTAGCCCCCAACCCTTCCTCCCAGCCCACCAACATCTCCCCTATCCCCCCAACCACTTCCCCCTAGCCCCCTCTCCCCCCATCCCCCCAACTCCTCCCCGACCTCTTTTCCCTCCTTCTCTTCTTCCTCCATCAATCCTTTCTCCTTTGTCCTCCTCCTCCATCTTCTCTCCTACCTCCTCCTCCCTCCTCCTTCCCATATCCTCCTCTTACATTGATCTTCGAGTCTTTAATTAATTTAAAAATTCCCATTCTTCTCCCCCCACCCCTACAACCACCACCTCCTCCTCCTCCTCTTCCTCCTCCTCCACCTCCTTTTCCTCCTCCTCCACCTCCTCGTTCTCCTTCACCTCCTCCACCTCCTCTTCCTCCTCCTTCACCTCCTCCTCCACCTCCTCCTCCTCCCCCACCTCCTCCTCCACCTCCTCCTCCTCCTCCACCTCCATCTTCTTCTTCACGTTCTCCTCCTTCACTTTCTACCTCCTCTTCTTTCTGTTCCTCCTTCTCCTCCTCCTCCTCCTCCTCCTCTTCCAGCTTCTTCTCTTACTCTCTTCCTCTTCTTCCTTATCCTCTTCCTCCTCTTCGTCTTCCTCTTACTGATGCTTTCCCTCTTCCTCCTACTCTACTTCCTCTTTCTCTTCTTCCTCCTCCTCCTTTTCTTATTCCTCTTCCTCTTTCTGCTCCTCTTCCTCCTCCTCCTCCTCGAGCTCCTATTTTCTTCCTCATCTCTCTTCCTCCTCCTTTTATCATTCCTCTTCCTCTTCCTGCTGCTCCTACTCCCCTTCTTCCTCCTCTTTCTCCTCCTCTTCCTCATCCTCCTCCTCTACCTCCTCCTCCTACTCCTCCTCCTACTCATCCTCTTCCTCCTCTTTCTCCTCTTCTACTTTCTCCTCTTCCTCCTCCTCCTATAAACGATGAGGAGGGATATAAGGTAGAGGAGGAGGAAGATGAGGTAGAGGAGGAAGAGGAAGAGGAAGAGGCGTAGGAAGAGTAGAAGAGGAGGTAGAGGAGGTGGTAGAGGAGGTGTAAGAGGACGAGGTAGAAGAGGAGGAGGTAGAGGGGGAGGAAGTGGAGGAGGAGGTAGAAGAGGAAAAGAAGGAGGTAGAGGAGGAGATAGAGGAGGAAGAGGGGGTAGAAGCGGAGGAAAATGAGGAGGTAGAGAAGGAGGAAGTAGAGGAGGAAGAGGAACAGGAGGAGGTAGAAGTGGAGGGAGAGGAGAAGGAAGAGTAGGAAGAGGAGGGGGAGGAAGAGAAGGAAAAGGAGGAGGAAGAGGAGGAGGAGGAAAAGGAAAAAAAGGAGGAGGAATAGGAGAAGGGAGGAGGAAGTAGATGAGGAGCGGGAAGAGGAAGAGGAGGAGGAAGTAGAGGAGTTAGAGGAGGAAGAGGAGGGGGTAGAGGAGGAAGAGGAGGGGATCGAGGAGGAAGAGGAGGAAAAGGAAAAGGAAGAGGTAGAGGAGGAAGAGGAGGAGGAAGAGGAGGAGGTAGAGGAGGAAGAGGAGGAGGAAGAGAAAGAAGAGGAAGAAGAGGTAGAGGAGGAAGAGGAGGAAAAGGAAGAGGAAGACGGGGAAGAGGAAGAGGAGGAGAAGGAAGAGGTCAGGTTGACTTGGTGCCATCCTTGTGATTATTAACGTCACCGTTGTTGTTTTTGTTATTTTTGTTGTTATTGTGTTCCTGAGGAGTTATGGTTGTGGTTGGAGTCTCGTTAATTTTCTTGTCGCCTCTGTTATTGATGTTGTTATTGTTAATCAAATATCATGCCGAGGCTAATGTTATTTAGTATCGTTATTGCTGTCGTATATTTTCGCAATTATTTGTGCATTTTTTCGTTTATCTAATTATTCATTCATTGATTATTTTTATTATTTATTCATTATCATGTACGAGTATGTTTAATAATTATTCATTATATATTTATTCTTTGTTTATTTGTTCATATATAGCAAATGCTTCGTTTGTTGCATTAAAAAAAAACAAGTTAACTTTGTTATTTTCCTTCACTCTCACTCTCCCCCCTCTCTCTCTTAATATCTCTAAATCTCTTTTATTCTCTTTTTATTCTGTCTCTTTCTCGTTCTCTCTTTTATTTTCTCTCTCTTGTTCTCTCTTTTATTCTCTCTTTTTCATTCTCTTATTTTCTCTCTCTTGTTCCCTCTCCCTCTCTTTTATTCTCTCTCTTTCTCGTTCTCTCTCTTATTTTCTCTCTTTTGTTCTCTCTCCCTCTCCCTCTTTTCCCATTCTCTTTCCTCTCCTCATCTCTCGTTCCCTCTTCTTTATCATTTTCCTCTCACTCACTCTCTCTGTCAAACTCCCTCTCACTCTCGCCCTAAGTCTCTCACTCTCACTCTCGCCCTCAGCCTCTCACTCTCACTCTCATTCTCGCCCTCAGCCTCTCCCTCTCACTCTCACTCTTGCCCTAAGCCTCTCACTCTCACTTTCATTCTCGCCCTCAGCCTCTCCCTCTCCCTCTCACTCTTGCCCTAAGCCTCTCCCTCTCCCTCTCACTCTCGCCCTCAGCCTCTCACTCTCACTCTCACCCTCAGCCTCTCACTCTCACTCTCGCCCTCAGCCTCTCACTCTCACTCTCACCCTCAGCCTCTCACTCTCACTCTCGCCCTCAGCCTCTCACTCTCCCTCTCACTCTCGCCCTCAGCCTCTCCCTCTCCCTCTCACTCTCGCCCTCAGCCTCTCACTCTCCCTCTCACTCTCGCCCTCAGCCTTTCACTCTTCCTCTCAGTCTCGCCCTCAGCCTCTCACTCTCCCTCTCACTCTCGCCCTCAGCCTCTCCCTCTCCCTCTCACTCTTGCCCTCAGTCTCTACCTCTCCCTCTCAGTCTCGCCCACAGCCTCTCACTCTCCCTCTTGCCCTCAGCCTCTCCCTCTCCCTCTCACTCTCGCCCTCAGCCTCTCACTCTCACTCTCATTCATACTCACACTCACTCTCACTCTCTCCGTCTCCTTCTCCCCCTTCCCCTCCTTCACCTCCTACCTCTCCTCTCTTCCTCCTCCTCTTCCTCCCCTACCCTTGCATTTTTTCTCCTCCTCCTCCTCCTCCTCCTCCTCCTCCTCCTCGTCTCCCCTTCCTATCTGTACATCTCTGAATGATTTAATATTGGGTCAGGTCGGGTCAAGCGTTTAGAGTTGATTAAAAAATCAAGGAACAAATGAATTTAGGAAAAGGTCAATCATTCTTTTCCATTGTGAAGTCAATTATCCATCAATAGATGCTCTTTTTTCATTATCAACAATAAATGAACCATTCATTTATTCATTTATTTCTGTTATCAGTATGATATTGATGATGTATTAATGAAGGCATTATATATGCGATCAGCTGTTATACTACATCAAGAATGCATACATATATTACAAAGGATTACAAAGGCGGAGCATGCCGACAGGAGACCTTTTGATCCATATCTAGGTCGGATGTGAAAAAAAATCATATTAATAATAAAATAATAAATAAAAACTATGATAATGTAAATAACAAATAAAATACATAAATAAATGAATAGGCATAGTTAAATAATAAACAAACAGGTAAATAGTGAATAATAATAAACTGACATATAACTAATAATAAATGAAAATCAGACAGACAAATGATAACAAAACAAAAACAAATAATATAAGATAAATTATAATCATTACAGCATCTTACTTAAGTATGTATCTAAATAATTCTTAACCAAGGCACTTCCTGTAGATAAGTTTGAAAAATTTAGAAAAGGGATGGGAATGACTGAACAAAAAGTGAATGAATAGAATTTACAAAAACAATGCAATCTGAGAAGAGGTGTTGAAATATAAATATTTGTTATTGTGCATCTTGTGTTGTTTTTGATTGAATGTACAATGCAATGTATAGTAAGAATTTTTCATTTGATTTATTGTATAATCTGTACTTAATTTGTATGTATAACAAAGTTCAGTTGCTAGGCCTGAGAGATTTCCCGCGCTAAGGGAAACGCTACTCCATTGCAAGTTAGTCATGGTGGAGCCACGGTGTGGAGAGGTTGATGATGTATATTATTGTCTGAACATAAACTTATGTGTGTCAAGGATATTGTGCACACACACACACACATATATATATATATATATATGCATATATGCATGCAATCGTACATAAATACACACAGACTAACGCACACACACACACACACACACACACACACACACACACACACACACACACACACACACACACGACTCGATGGCGCGGTTGGTAGAGCGCTGGACTGGGAAGTACGGTGGTGCTCGCAGTACCCAGTTCGAATCCTGCCCAGGGCCGAAATTATTTCGGTATCGCTGTGCTTCGGGTCGTTACTCTGACTCTCGTGGGCGGGGAGTTGGGTGTGTGTGTGTGTGTGTGTGAAAGGTCATAGCGCGCGTGCGTGTGCGTGTGTGTGTGTGTGTGTGTGTGAAAGGTCATAGCGCGCGTGCGTGTGCGTGTGTGTGTGTGTGTGTGTGTGTGTGTGTGTGTATGTGTGTGTGTGTGTGTGTGTATTGATATTGGTCTTTGGATCACGTGCTAGACTCGTGAACGACAGCTATTTCCCTCCCGAAAGAGAGCTCAGAGATCGTATGACCGATCTATGGGTAATGCTGTGACCTTACACGCACACACACACACCAAACTCCCCGCCCACGAGAGTTGGAGTAACGACTCGAAGCGCAGCGATACTAAAATTATTTCAGCCCTGGGCAGGATTCGAACCCGGACCGCCGTAGCGACAGTCGGGGACTCTACCAATCGTGCCACTGAGTCGTGTGTGTGTGTGTGTGTGTGTGTGTGTGTGTGTGTGTGTGTGTGTGTGTGTGTGTGTGTGTGTGTGTGTGTGTGTGTGTGTGTGTGTGTGTGTGTGTGTGTATGTGTGTGTGTCCGTGCGCATATGTGTGTACGTGTGTAAATAAATCCTACAAACATCTTCCGTGAATACATCTGTTTGTACGACAACAGAAATCGAGTTTGTCGCATTTAACTGAGTTGTAACAGAGTTTGGTGCATTTAACCGCCCACCAAGGGGCCAACTAAGGTCAAATCTGTAAAGGTCAGGTCAACCTGTTGTGTGACCCAACTTGTGTCGGCCAAAGCATTAGTGGTCTCTCCTCTCTTTTTATTTTTTTTTTCATTTTTCATTTTTGTTTGTTTATCTGTTTGTTTGTTTACTAAATTATCATTTATCTGTGTGTACATCTCTTCGCTTGGTTTTTGATCGTTTGTTTATTTCTGGACGTGTTTCATTTTGGATACGTTTACAAGTGCATACACATAAATACACATATACATACATACATACATACTTATTACACACGCACACACACACACACACACGCATATTTTATATGTATATTATATATATATATATATACATATATACATATATATATATACATATATAAATATACATATATATATATATATATATATATATATATATATATATATATATATGCAGAGTCCACTAGAAAGAGGACTAGTGGAATCTGCATATTTGCGATTCACGTGTGACTTGTGAAATTTGTGCATATATATATATATATATATATATATATTATATATATGTATATAAATATGTACATATATAAATGCATGCATAAATTAGATACACACATACATACATACATACATATTTTACATACATATATACACACATGAATAAACACACACATATATATACACATATAAATGCATGCATAAATTAGATACACACATACATATATATACATATTTTACATACATACATAAATATATACACACATGAATAAACACACACATACATGCATACATACACTCACACATACATACATATATGTATACATACACACACACACACACACACACACACGTGCATACGGTACCCGCGGGGAATGAAAAGAACCTGGATAGATTTTTTTCGTGAAGAACAAATAAAGATAAGCAAGCGAGCAAATAAAACGTAACCATGAGCATCTTTTTGATTTACTCGAAAATAAAAATGGACAGAAATAAATGTACAAGTTAAACTGAATTTCACAAAAATCTGACAGCACACTATATATATATACATACATACATATACCAAGGCTTTTTCCCCCTTACAAGGGAGGTAGCCAAAAAGAAGGAAAAGGCATAAAATCATTCCCACCCATTCCATCCCTG
Organism: Oratosquilla oratoria; assembly: GCF_046742065.1. Taxonomy (NCBI): domain Eukaryota; kingdom Metazoa; phylum Arthropoda; class Malacostraca; order Stomatopoda; family Squillidae; genus Oratosquilla; species Oratosquilla oratoria. The sequence continues at coordinate 1,433,373 of NC_134791.1, read as the reverse complement.
AATACACTCCACACCCCTATATATATATATATATATATATATATATATATATATATATAAATATATAGGGTGTGGCGTATATATATATATATATATATAATGTGTGTGTGTGTGTGTGTGTGTGTGTGTGTGTGTGTGTGTGTGTGTGTGTGTGTGTGTGTGTGATTCACCTTAGTCTTGGTCTTGGATCACGTGTTGGACTTGTGATCGACATCTGTTTCCCTCCCGGAAGAGAGCTCAGAGCTCGTATGACCGATCTATAATATCTCTGTGTGTGCGTGTGTGTGTGTGTGTGTGTGTGTGTGTGTGTGTGTGTGTGTGTGTGTGTGTGTGTGTGTGCGTGTGTGTATGTATATGAATTTTTTGTATAATTCTAAATCTAAAAACTTACAATGTCTTATCTATTAGATTCTAATCAATATATTTGTCTATGTTTTTATCTAATTAATCTATAGATATTTCAATCATAACGATGTAATTAACGGTGGTATTCTTAAAAAAAATATTTCCTTATATAAATCCTTGGAAGGTAAAGATTTATATAAGGAAAGAATTTCTTTAAGAATACCACCATAAGATTCTTACTGTGGTATTCTTAAAAAAATCTTTCCTTATAGAAATCTTATATAAATCCTTGGAAGGTAAAGATTTATATAAGGAAAGAATTTCTTTTTAAGAATACCGCCTAAGAATTTTACGGTGGTATTCTTAAAAAGATGTCTTTCCTTATATAAATCTTTCCCTTCCAAGGGTTTATATAAGATTTATATAAAGAAAGATTTTTTTTCAGAATAACAACGTAAATGTTCTTGAAATCTTTCTCTCATTTTAACAGTTCTTCGCCATAGATGGCGCAGTGAAATCTTGCAATATCTGGCATCTCTTTGATTTTTTGTTTTTGTTTTTATTATTATTATTTTTTTCTTTAACTGCTTCCCCCCAGATCTGTGCCCTTGGGGGTACCTGCGCACTCCCCCTAGGGCGTGTCTGGGGGGCTTAATCCCCCCACTTTTACCACTATCCCCCCCAGGCTAAGCATCGACTCTAGTTTTGGTATTCATTGAAACTAATATGGCAACTTTCCCATTTCCCTTTGAAGTCATCGGGTAGGGGGGTGGGGGCCGTAGGGGAGACGGGGAGAAAGCGGCAGAACTAATAATAAGTCCCCAATAGTTTATTAGGTTTCAGAAAGTTTGAGTCGTTTGCCAAAAGTTAACGATCATTGTTGCCATCAAAGTGAGCAATATTTTTTTTCGCATTTAAATAATTTAGTTTAATTATTTTCCATTGGTTAACGTTGATGATTTTAATCAGTTAAGGCCGTACAAGGTTAAGAAGGCCTTGTTTGCCTCTTTTTAGTTAGTTAACCGAGTTTTAACTACGATGAGTTTAACCCCCCCATTGGGGGGGTAGCTGTTTCAAAGCATACTCGTACTTGACCCTACTTGGGAGAAAAATAATAAAACGGGGGGTTGTGGAGGATCCATTCTCACCCCTTCCGTCCCCAGTTACGCCCCCATTCCCCTTTTATTATACGCAGGGAACTCTGCGGCGGCATTCTTATCCTCCAAAATATTGTTTCCAAAGGGTTAAATGTGTTCTTCAATGACTTCGCTTTATGCGACCTATGGTCGCCAGGTGGTTTTATTTATCTGAGGGGACCTGATCCTCCCCCACCCCCGTCACCTTAACCACGATGGCCAAAGGGGTTTCTTATGGGTCAATAAAATCGCCTCACGGCAGCCAGAATAAGTCCCTGTTCACACTAGCGGTTTGAACCGCGGCGGTTTAATTACAATGTGAGTCAGTGGAGGCGTTCACACAGAACCGCGCAGTTTTTCCTTGACTTACGCGGATCACCGCGGTTTCTGCGCGGTTCAGACCGCTAGTGTCCAGTTCAGCCGTCCTTCTTGTCTTCCTATTTTTATTCTGGCTGACGCAAAAAAAAAAGAGCTAAATAGATAGATGAATAGATGGATAGACAGATAGACCGATGGACAGGTAGATATGTAGATAGATGAGTAGTTATATAGATAGATAAATAGACAGATAAATAGATGGATATATTGACGATAAATATATAGACAGATAGATAGATGGATAGAGATAGGTGGATGGATTGATGGATTGATGAACTGATAGATTGATGGATTGCTATGTTGACAGATGGATTGATGGACTGATGGATTGATGGATTGCTAGGTTGATGGATAGATGGATATCGAGATAGATAGGTAGATAGACATAGACTGATAAGTAACGAAACAAGCATTTGTCCGTTTGATTTTCATTTATTATTAGTTATATGTTAATTTATTATTATTTACTATTTACCTGTTTGTTTATTATTTAACTATACCTATGCATTTATGTATTCTATTTGTTATCTACATTATTATAGTTTTATTTATTAATTCATTATTATCATGATTTTTTTTCGCATCCGACCTAGATATGGACCAAAAGGTCTCCTGTCGGCATGCTCTGCATTTGTAATCCTTTGTAAATAAACAAATGAATGTCATTGATAGATAAATAGTAAATAAATAGATGAGATAAAGATAAATGAAAAAATAAAAATTAAGATGAAAGATGAACCCAAGCCTCATCTTGTGTAGTCTAGCCATGCCACCAAATGCAATATGATAATAGAAATGTAAAGATTATTTTTCAAAAACAATCTAATTTTTTTTTTTCTTTTTTTTTTATTAATCAGCTTAGAATTATCATGAGAATTTCTGGTCTGATCATTAGCACTGTGTTGTGCATGAGGAAGACGAGAATGAGGATGAGGATGATAGGGATGAGGATGAATGGTAATGGATGAAGATATTAAAAAGAGGAGGATGTGGAAGAGGTAGAGGAAAGAGAAGAGGAAGAGGAAGAGAGGGAGGAGGAGGAAGAGGAAGAGAGGGAGAAGGAGGAGGAAGAGAGGGAGAAGGAGGAGGAGGAGGAAGAAGGGGGAAAAGAGGAGAAGGAGGAAGAGAAAGGAGAAGAAGAGGAGGAAGAGGAAGGGGAAGAAGAGGAGGATGAGGAAGGGGAAGAGGAGGAGGAAAAGTAAGAGTAAGAAGGAGGAGAAAGAGAATGAGAATGAGGAGGAGAAGGAAAAGAAGGAGAAGAAGGAAGAGGAATGGGAGAAGGAGAAGGAGGAAGAGAAGGAGGAGAAGGAGAAAGAGGAGGAGGAGAAGGAGAAAGAGAAGGAGAAGGAGGAGGAGAAAGGATAACAAGCGCAAGAACATTATAATAACAATAGAACAAAATCAGTAACAACACTAGAAACTATAATAAAACCAACAAAATACTACTGAATACTAAAGCTAATGACGACGACAGCAACAATAATATAATATAATAAATAAATCAATAAATTAATAAATAGATAAATAAATAAATAAACAAATAGATAAATAGATAAATAAAAAATAAATAAATAAATAAATAGATAAATAAATAGATTGATAAATAAATAAATAGAAAATAAAGTAGAGGAAGTGACCGCCCATCTACGAACCCTCAAACCCACGATTCAAATCTCGGATTCGAAACGTCATCACTCCACCAAAGCGTTCAACGAATCACCACACAATTACATGTTCCGATTTCGAACCCTGTTCGAAGCGTGTCCGAGGGTTTATGTTTCAAGTACTCTGAAGCTTCAGCAAAGCATCTGAACCTTCAGCAAAGCATCTGAAGTTTCAGCAAAGCATTCCAACTGGGACGAGGGGTCCATAACTCATAGCCATACTTTTTTCAGTTTTCCTTTCTTTTAAACGTTTTTCTTTTTCTTTCGGTCCTTCTTCCTCCCTTCCCTTTTTTTCTTCTTCTTCGCCTTCGCTGCTTGCAACCCTCGTTTCTTATTGTCGAAAGCCGCACGCACCCTTCTCCCTTTCGCAGAATGTACACAGTGGCTGCCCTCTCCCCCTCAAACGCATACATAGAAGATCCCTCACAGAAAGAAGTATAAACATAGAAATCTAAACGTTTCTTTCGGTATATACACATAATCGTTAACGGAAAGGGTGAGTGAGAGAGCGGGACACAGACAGACACACACACACACACACACACACACACACACACACACACACACACACACACACACACACACACACACACAGAAAAGAGAGGAGGTAGAAAGGAGAGAGAGAGAGAGAGAGAGAGAGAGAGAGAGAGAGAGAGAGAGAGAGAGAGAGAGAGAGAGAGAGAGAGAGAGAGAGAGAGAGAGAGAGGAAGAGAGAAAGAGGGAGGTTAGCATCACCGCCCTCAAAAAAAAAAAAAAAAAAAAAAAAAATAGAACCCAACGGATCAAACAACAATGGGCCTTATTACCCTTGCGCATACGGTCAATAATCCCGGCCCTCCTCGAAATCCAAAATTTCTTAAAGAATGTAACTCAAAGACCGTTTTCGAAAATTGAGTTGAGATGAAGACGGTCCGTGTAGTGTAGAATGTGTTTCTAGATGTTTCTGGTGTAGTTGTTATCTACTTCTTCGTCTACTACTACAACTACATCTACCACTGAATGTGGGGGATTGACTAAGCTGAACAGAATCTACTGGCGATGACCAAAATAAAGACAATAATTGACTGAATCAACTCCATCTCTACCAAGAGAGTTCGTACAAGGAAGACCTAGAATAGACCGATAACAATCTAGAACGAGATCATTCAAGAACTAAGAGACAATCTAGAAAGAGATAATTAAAGAGAAACTATCTAGAATGAGTCTGACAGAATCTAAGAGAACTTAGAGAAAATCTAGATAGAGATAGTATGAGATAGAGAAACGATCTAGAAGGATTCTGAGAGAGAGAACTTAGAGATAATATGAGAGATAAATGATCTAGAATAAGTCTGAAAGAGTCTTAGAGACAATCTAGAGTGAGACAATCTACGTAAGATAGAGACAATCTAAGATAATGATAACCTAAGAGATAATCTGAAATAGTGATAATTTAAGGCAGAGATAATCTTAGATAGAGACAGTGCAAGACGGAGATAATATAAGATGGAGATAATCTAAGATAGAGGTAATCTAAGAGATAACCTAAGATAGAGATAACTAAGAGATAACTAAGATAGAGACAGTGTGAGACAGATAATCTAAGATACAGGTAACTAAGATAGAAATAACTAAGAGATAATCTAAGATAGAGATAATCTAAGATAGAGATAATCTAAGGTAGAGATAACTAAGAGATAGCCGAGATATAGATAACTAAGATAGATGTAATTGATATAGAAGTATTATAAGATAGAGATAATCTAAGATAGATATAACTAATATAGAAGTAATATAAGATTATCAAGAGAGAGATAACTCAGATAAAGACAGATAATCTAAGAGATAATCTAACCTAGAGGTAATCTAAGATAGAGATAACTAAGGAAATCTAAGAGATCATCTAAGACAGAGATAATCTAAGAGATAATCTCAGATAGAGGTAATCTAAGACAGAGGTAATCTCAGAGATAATTTAAGATAGAGATAATTAAGATAGAGATAACTAAGATAGAGATAATCTAAGATAGAGGTAACTAAGAGACAACAAAGAAATAATCTAAAATAGGGATAAGAGATAATAAGGTAGAGGTAGTCTAAGACGGAGATAATCTGAGAGATAATCCAAGACAGAGATAATAAGGTAGAGGTAGTCTAAGACGGAGATAATCTGAGAGATAATCCAAGACAGAGATAATATAAGAGATAATCTAAGATAGAGATGATCTAAGACAGAGATAATCTAAGAGATAATCTACGACAGAGATAATCTAAGATAGAGTTAATCTAAGACAGAGGAAATCTAAGACAAAGATAATCTAAGATAGAGATAATCTAAGACAGAGATAATCTAAGATAGAGATAATGTAAGATAGAGATAATCTAAGATAGAGATAATCTAAAACAGAGATAATGTAAGATAGAGATAATCTAGGACAGATAATCTAAGACAGAGATAATCTAAGACAGAGATAATCTAAGATAGAGATAATCTAAGATAGAGATAACTTAGATGAAGACATCTAAGATAGATTAACCTCATAGAACCAGGTTATGGGTTCCCCATGGCCCTTGCAAAGCCGGATAATTGATTTCTGAGTTAAGTTAACTTTACGGGTTTAACTAAACTCTAACTGGGCAGAGATCCGAGGCAGTCTTAACTTTGAATTAGTCTTTCGCTAAAGACAATAAACTCGTTCTTGCACAACTCGATCAATTGTTTAACTCAGTTAACGGAACCTAGTTAACCTTTCGTTGCGAGGTCGGCTTAAAAGAGATTAGGATATTTGAAGGTTAATATGATTTTTTAATCTGGTTCAGAGGAATATCTTAGTTAAGTTATCCTAGTTTAAGGTTCATATGATTCTTTTAATCTAGCTTAGAGGAATATCTTAGTTAAGTTAACCTAGTTTAGGGTTAATATGATTCTTTTTAATCTAGTTCAGATGAATATCTGAGTAAAGTTAACCTAGTTTAGGGTTAATATGATTCTTTTTAATCTAGTTCAGATGAATATCTGAGTAAAGTTAACCTAGTTTAAGGTTAATATGATTTTTAATCTAGTTCAGAGGAATATCTGAGTTAAGTTAACCTAGTTTAGTTAAGTAGAGAGTTAACTATGTTGATTAAACTAGTTTAGTTAACGTTTCATTGTGATACGTTAAGTCTTTATTCTGGCGATGTGTCTTTCAAATATTCCACATATCACGTACTATCACTCCACAACTCTCTCACTCCACTTCCACCTCCAACTCCACATCCACTCCCACTCCACTTCTAGGTACTCCACAACTCTCTCACTCCACTTCCGGCTCCACTCCCACTCCACCTCAAGGTACTTCACAACTCTCTCATTCCACTTCCACCTCCATCTCCACCTCCATCCCCACTCCAACTCCGCTCCATCTAAAGATACTCCACAACTCTCTCACTCCACTTCCACCTCCACTCCCACTCCACTTTCGCTCCCACTCCACCTCAAGGTACTTCACAACTCTTTCAATCCACTTCCACTTCCCACTCCACCTCCACTCCCACTCCACCTCAACTCCCACTCCACCTC
>NC_134791.1:1421309-1423809 GCF_046742065.1 Oratosquilla oratoria | reverse complement strand
GGTGAGGAGGTAAGGAGGAGGTAAGAAGGATGAGAAGGTAAGGAGGAGGAGGAGGAGGTAAGGAGGAGGAGGTAAGGAGGAGGTAAGGAGGAGGTGAGGAGGTAAGGAGGAGGTGAGGAGGTAAGGAGGAGATGAGGAGGTAAGGAGGAGATGAGGAGGTAAGAAGGAGTAGGTAAAGAGGATAGGAGGAGAAGGTAAGAAGGACAAGGTAAGAAGGAGGAGGTAAGAAGGAGGTAAGAAGGAGGAGGTAAGAAGGAGGTAAGAGGGAGGAGGAGGTGAGGAGGAGGAGGAGGAGGTGAGTAGGAGGAGGAGGAGGAGGTGAGGAGGAGGAGGAGGAGGTGAGGAGGAGGAGGAGGTGAGGAGGAGGAGGAGGTGAGGAGGAGGAGGAGGAGGTGAGGAGGAGGAGGAGGAGGTGAGGAGGAGGAGGTGAGGAGGAGGAGGTGAGGAGGAGGAGGAGGAGGAGGAGGAGGAGGAGGAGGAGGAGGAGGAGGAGGAGGAGGAGGTGAGGAGGAGGAGGAGGTGAGGAGGAGGAGGTGAAGAGGAGGTGAGGAAGAGGAGGAGGAGAAGGAGGAGGTGACAAGGAGGAGGAGGTGAGGAGGAGGAGGAGGTGAGGAGGAGGAGGAGGGGGAGGAGGAGGAGGAGGAGGTCCTCCTCTTCCTTCTCTTCCTCGTGAATCTCGAACCTCATTTTTGTCCTTCGGATCAATTTGTCTTTCGTCTTTTCAGAAGAGACCCGTCTTCCTCCTCTTCTTCTTCTTCCTCCTCCTCCTCCTCTTTGTCCTCTTCTTCGTCTTCTTCATTTTCTTCTACCTTCTCCTTTTTCTCTTCCCTCTTTTCCTCCATCTCGTCCTCCTCCTCCTCCTCCTCCTCTTCCTCCTTCTCCTCCTCTTCCTCTTCTTCCTCCTCCTCTTCTTCTTCTTCCTCCTCCTCCTCCTCCTCCTCTTTGTCTTCTTCGTCTTCTTCATTTTCTTCTACCTTCTCCTTTTTCTCTTCCTTCCTTTCCTCCTTCTCGTCCTACCTCTCCTCCTCTTCCTCCTCCTTCTCTTCATCTTCTTCGTATTCTTCATTTTCTTCTACCTTCTCCTATTCCTCTTCCTTCTTTTCCTCCTTCTCGTCCTCCTCTTCTAAAAGGCTTTCTCCCCTTTTCTCCTCTTCTTCCTCTTATTATTCTTTTTGATCTTCTTCGTCTTCTTCCTCTTCTTTTCCTCCTCCTCCTCCTTTTACTCTTCCTTCTTTTTCTCCTTCTCATCTTCCTCCTCCTAGTAACCTTCTTCCTCGTCCTCGTCCTCTTCCTCTTCTTCCTCTTCTTCTTCATTTTCTTTGTCTTCTTAATTGTCTTCTTCTTCTTCCTCCTTTTCCTCATAATCTTTCTTCCTCTTCCTCCTCCTCCTCCTCCTCCTCCTCCTCCTAGCGGCCTTGTTCTTCCTCGTCTTCCTTCTCTTTCTCCTCTTTCATCTCCTATTCCTATTCCTTATACTACTATTCTTTCTCCTCCTCCTCCTCCTCCTCCTCCTTCTCCTCCTCCACTTAGCGGCCTTGTTCTTCTTCGTCTTCCTTCTCTTTCTCTCTTTCTCTCTCTCTCTCTCTCTCTCTCTCTCTCTCTCTCTCTCTCTCTCTCTCTCTCTCTCTCTCTCTCTCTCTCTCTCTCTCTCTCTCTCTCTGCTACTGCTCTCTTTCTCCCTCCTTCTCTCTCTTTGTCTATCTGTTTGTCTCTCACTTTCTCCCTCTTTGTCTGTCTGTCTCTCTCTCCTTCTTTGTCTCTTTCTCTCTCCCTCTTTGTCTGTCTGTGTCTCTCTCTTTCTCTTTCTCTTTCTCTTTATTTCTCTTTCTGTCTCTGTCTCTGTCTCTCTCTCTCTCTCTCTCTCTCTCTGTTTGTCTGTCTCTCTGTCTGTCTCTCCCTCTCTCATTTCTTCAATGTCGCTCTTCTTCTTGAAGAAATTTTGAGTTTGTGCATGACGTCATCATCCCGAGGTCCTCATATTCTTTACTTTCGGAGGAAACTTCTGCACTCGCTTCTGAAGGGCCGTCTTATCACAGCTTACTTCGTTGTTTTCTTTTCTTCTTTTCGCTTTTTTTTTTCCTCTTCTTCCTCTTTTTTCTTCCTCTTCGTTAATTTTCTTTTTTCCTCTTCTTCCTATTTTCGTTTTTTTCCTCTTCTTCCCCTTTCTTTTCCTTTCATTTTTCCTGTTCTTCCTCTTCTTCCTCTCTTCGTTTTTTTCTTTTTTCCTCTTCTTCCTCTTTTTCTTTTCCTTTTTTCCTGTTCTTCTTTTTCTTTTTTCTCTTCCTCTTTTCGTTTCTTCTTTTTTCATCTTCTTCCTTTTTTTCTTTTTTCTCTTCCTCTTTTCGTTTCTTCTTTTTTTCTCTTCTTCCTGTTTCTTTTCCTTTCTTTTTCTCTTTTCTTCGTTATCTAATTTTTTTTTGTCCTCATGAATTTTCTTTCTTTATAACTTATTCTTTCTCAATTGTCTTCTTTCTCTTTTGATCAAAATTTTCTTTATTTT
>NC_134791.1:1413809-1416309 GCF_046742065.1 Oratosquilla oratoria | reverse complement strand
GAGGAGGGGAGGAGAGGGAGGTGAAGAGGAATAAGAGGAGGAGGAGGAGGAGGAGGCTGAGGAGGAGGAGGAGGCTGAGGAGTAGGAGGAGAGGGAGGAGAAGAAGGATAAAAGGAGGAGGAGGAGGAGAGGAGTAAGGGGAGGAGTATGAGAGGGAGGAGAAGGGGAGTAGTAGGAGGAGCAGGAGGATGAGAGGAAGGAGAAGAGGAATGAGAGGAGGAAGAGGAGGAAGAGGAGGAGTAGGAGTGGGAGAAGGGGAGGAGGAGGAGGAGGAGGAGGAGAGGGAGGAGAAGGGGGTAGGAGGAGGAGCAGGAGGAGGAGGAGAGGGAGGAGAAGAGGAATAAGAGGAGGAGGAGGAGGAGGAGGAGGAGGAGGAGGAGGAGGAGGAGGAGGAGGAGGAGGAGGAGGAGGAGGAGGAGGAGGAGGAGGAGGAGGAGGAGGAGGAGGAGGAGAAGAAGAGGAAGTTATATAAATCGTTAGTTCGTCCACATATGGAATATGCTGTTTCCGTATGGCCACCGAATCTCATTAAAGTCATTGACAGATTGGAAAAAGTACAACGGCGAGCCACAAAACTGATTCCAAATATCAAAATTAAATCGTACGAAAATCGACTAAAACATGAATCTGTTTTCCCCAGCGTAGACTCAGAGGTGACTTGATAAAGGTCCTCAAGATTCTAAAGAGGATTGACAACATCAAAAGTGACAAAATTTTTACACAGAATGAGAATCCGACATGAAATAATATCTCAGACTGTCAGAAAATAGATTTAATTTGGAAGTGGTTAGAAATAACTTAGCCAACTGTGTAGTTAATGAATGGAATAAACTTCATGTAGAGGCAGTGCAATATAGCTCAGTTTGAAGCTTTAAGATTAGTTTAAATAAACATCTAAGCAATATGCTGTAATGACTGCCATTTATTTTATATTATTTATTTGTTTGTTATTATTTGTCTGTTTATTTGCTTGATTTTCATTACTTATATGTCAACTTATTATTATTTATTATTTACCAGTTTGTTTATTATTCAACTATACCTATGTATTTATCTATTCTACTTATCATTATATTATTATAATTTTGATTTAATTTTCTTTATTTTATTTATTTTTATTTATTCATTAATAATTATTATATTTCTTTCGCATCCGACCCGGTTATGGACCAAAAGGTCGAGGAGGAGGAGAGGAAGAGCAGAGGGAGAGGAACACAAAGGAACACAAAGGAAGAACAAACAACGACAGCAGGCCTACTGGCCCTAACGAGGCTCTTTGTGTTTACTGTACTAAGCTACAGTTAAGAAAACAGGGCAGAAGATGAACTAACACTACTGCTACCACTATTCTATCCAATTACAATTAAATGCCGAGTTGTCAGATCTTTTATTGTAAGGGATAATATTTTATTTGCGGATTAGAGCCCAAATATTTATCAAAGCGATTTTTAAATGTTGTTATTGTGTTACTTTCAACGACAGTGGAAGGTAACGACTTCCACACTTTAACAACCGGTTAAAAAAGTGTTTACTTTCATTCGAAAAATGCTTTGACCTTACACGCACACACACACACACAACTCCCCGCCCACGAGAGTTGGAGTAACGACTAGCAGCGCAGATACAGAATTTTTTCAGCCCTAGGCGGGATTCGAACCCGGACCGCCGTAGTGGCGGCCGCGAACACTACCATTGTGCCATCGAGAGAGTGTGCTTGTGTGTTTGTTCATTGAGGACGATCGGGGCTTAGTGAGGATTTTTTTTTTATTCTGGTCCTTGGACTGAATAAAATCGGCTGGCGGCATTAACAGAGTAACACATGTACAGTGTCAACAACGTAGCAATGGTGGTGATGGTCGTGCGTATATATGTATATATATATGTATATATATATATATATATATATATATATATATATATATATGTATATAATCTGTAATATAGACAAGGATGTATATACATATAAATCTATTTATATACAAGCACACATGTACAAATGTATATGCATATATACATACACGTATCTACGTATATGTAAGTATATATGTACACACACAAATGTACTACAAATACACATATTTGTATAAAAGTATATGAAAATATACATACATATATCTATATACAAATATGTACACCCGCACACCCACACACACATAGACACAAATGTACATACAAATACACATACATGTACCCATGTATATGCAAATATATATACACATATCTATATACAAATATATTCACACACACACACACACACACACACATATATATATATATATATATATATATATATGTATATATATACATACAAATAAACATACATGTACCCATGTACGTGCAAATATACATACACATATTTATATACAAATATGTTCATACACACACACACACACACACAAATGTACACATAAATACATACGTGTATACGAGTGCGTAATTACACAACGCAATCTGCCCAGATCGTTCTTGTCCATCGGGTGCCACGACCTCCGCTGGCCGG
>NC_134791.1:1391309-1411309 GCF_046742065.1 Oratosquilla oratoria | reverse complement strand
GAAGCTTTTCTTGGACCCCGGAAGCTTCTCTTGGACCCCGGAAGCTTCTCTTGGACCCCGGGTGGTTCTCTTGGATTCCGGGAGGTTCTCTTGGTCCCCGAAAGTTTCTCTTGGACCCCGGGTGGTTCTCTTGGATCCTGGAAGGTTATTTTGGCCCCTGAGAGGTACTCTTGGATCCCGGCAGGTTTTCCTGGACCCCGGGTGGTTCTCTTGAACCTCGGGTGGTTCTCTTGGACCCCTGTAGCTTCTCTTGGTCCCCGGAAGGTTCTCTTGGTCCCCGGAAGGTTCTCTTGGACCCCGGGAGGTTTTCTTGGACCCCGGGAGGTTTCTTGGAGCCCAGGGGTTCTTTTCGGGGTTGGGATTCCTTTGGGTCCCTTGGGTCGGGGTTTTCTTGGAGACCAGGGGTTCCCTGGGAGCACGGAGGTTTTGTTCGAGACGGAGGGTTCTCCTGGGGCGCGAGGTTTCTTCTGAGGCCCGGAGGTTCTTCTGGGGCGCGAGGTTTCTCCTAGGACCCGGGGGTTTTCCTGTAGCCGGGGATTCTGGGGCCGTAGGTTGTTCAAGACAAGAGGTTCCTTTAGAGGCTAGGGGTCCTTCAGGCCAGTTTACTTATTATTCTTTTTAGTGCTCGGGTTCTCTTGGGATCAGAGTTCTTCAAGAGTCTAGGTGTTCTTTGTGTTCCCGGGGGTTCTTTCTGGGGACGGGGATTTCCTTGGGGGTTCTCTTGAGTTCGGAGCAATTTTTGGGGCCTTAGGTTATTTTTTGGTGGTACCAGGACTTCCTCTGTGGCTATTTCTTTTTTTTCTTTGGGGGGAGGCGGAGTTTCCTTTGGGTTCCTTTGCGTCAGGATGTTTGAGAGTCAGGATTCTCATAGGGTCTGGGTTCTTTGAGAAGGCCAGGGTCTTCTTGAAATTGGGGGTTCCTTGGGGCCTTTGTTGTTTCTCCTGGGTTCGGGTGGGCATCTTAATGTCAGATTGTTCGAGGGTCGGGTTCTTATAGGATCCGGGTTATCTTCGAAGGCCAGGGTCTTCTTGAGTTCGGGGGTTCCTTGGGGTCTTTGGGGCTTCTCCTGGGTTCGGGTGGGTTTCTTTATGTCAGATTGTTCGAAGGCCAGGGTTCTCGTAGGGTCTGGGTTATCTTCAAAGGCCAGGGTCTTCTTGAGTTCGGGGGTTCCTTGGGGCCTTGGGGCCTGGGTTCCTTCCTTGGTTCCTTCCTGTGTTCGGGTAGGTTCCTTCCTGGGTTCGGGTAGGTTCCTTCCTGGGTTCGGGTAGGTTCCTTCCTGGGTTCGGGTAGGTTCCTTCCTGGGTTCGGGTAGGTTCCTTCCTGGGTTCGAGTAGGTTCCTTCCTGGGTTCGGGTAGGTTCCTTCCTGGGTTCGGGTAGGTTCCTTCCTGGGTTCGAGTAGGTTCCTTCCTGGGTTCGGGTAGGTTCCTTCCTGGGTTCGGGTAGGTTCCTTCCTGGGTTCGGGTAGGTTCCTTCCTGGCTTCCTTCCTGTTCGGGGTTATCCTGCGGGGAACATGGGCTTGGTCATCCTCGGGGTGGGGGGGGGAGCCTTGGTCCGTCGTCGTTCTTCCCCAATTGGACTCCTCCAGCCAGCGGAGGTCGTGGCACCCGATGGACAAGAACGATCTGGGCAGATTGCGTTGTGTAATTACGTACTTATATACACGTATGTATTTGAGTGTACATTTGTGTGTGTGTGTGTGTGTGTGTGTGTGTGTGTGTGTGTGTGTGTGTATTCACCTTGGTCTTTGGATCATGTGCTGGACCCGTGAACGACAGCTATTTCCCTCCCGGAAGAGCCCAGAGCTCGTGTGCCCGATCTATGGGTAATGCTGTGACCTTACACGCACACACATTCCCAAATCCCTCTCCCACGAAATTTGGAATAACGACTCAAAATGCAGCAATATTGAAATTATTTCAACCCTGGGCGGGATTCGAACCCGGACCACCATAGTGACAGTCGGGGACTCTACCAACCGCGCCACCGAGTGTGTATTTACCTAGTTGTATTATACGGGAAGGGAGCTGTGCTCATGGTAACCCGTCTTTGTACCTCTCAGCAGCAAGTTTTTTCTTAAGATTTTGAATAGTGTTTGCACAAACTGTATGTGTGTGTATGCGTATGTGTGTGCGCGTGTATGTGTGTGCATGTGTGTTTGCATATGTACTGTATGTATTATATATATATATTATACATATATATATATATATATATACATATATATATAATATATATATATATATATATATATATATATTATTTATATATATATATTTTTTTGTGTGTGTGTGTGTGTGTGTGTGTGTGTGTGTGTGTGTGTGTGTGTGTGTGTGTGTGTGTGTGTGTGTGTGTGTGTGTGGGCGATTCACACACACACACACACACACACACACACACACACACACACACACACACACACACAATCAGACAGAGCTCCCGCAGCAGTGAGTTTGTTTGGAGCGCACACACACATAAAAACAAGTTGCAATCAAATCCTGCAACAGGCAAACACACAACTGTTCTGATACTAACGCAAATATAAACACAGACGGACGGACAGACAGACAGACAGACAGAATCAAACAGAAATAGATGCCAGGCAGGCAAAACAGGCAGACAGGCAAAGCAGACATAGTATGTGCATGGGCGCATGCATTCAAACACACACACGCATGTACACATACACACACACAAGCACATGCATACATACATACACGCACATACGCACGCGTACACATATACACACGCACGCGCGCACACACACACACACGCACACACACACACACACACAAACATACAAACACAAACACGCATGCACACACACACGTACACACACACACACACAAACATACAAACACAAACACGCATGCACACACACATACATGTACACATATACATGCACGCACACACACGCACACATACACACACGTATACGCGCACACACAATCTCACACACACACACACATATATGAATGGGTTTTATAATCCTTCGGATTTTACTTTATTTATTAATTTATTTATTCATTTATTTATTTATTCATTTATTTATTTATCTATTGTTTTTTTATCTTATTCGTTTACTTGTTTATTTTAATGTTTGATAAATTGATTGATTTAGGTTGATTGTTTTAGTTATTTACTTAATTATTTATTTATTTATTTTCTTTTTAATTTATTGATATATTTATTTATTCATCTATTTATCTATTCATTTATTTATCTTGTTTATCAATTTGTCTTTTGTTCAAATTTTTTTTTTTTGCATTTCGCAGACTCTGTATCGAAATTCTGAACGTTCATTAAAAAAAAAAAAAGAACGTTTAGTTCAACGTTTGGGCCCCGACCCCTTCCTAGCCCTCCTCCCACTCCAGAATCCCCCCTCCCCCTCGTCAACACCTCTCCCCCGTAATCCCCCCCTCCCCCCACATCCCATGACCCTCTTTAAATTACACGAAGAATCGTCATCCCGGAATTCGACAAGGGTGACAATTCTTCAGGTGTGCTATCCTAGAGTGACAATCCTTCAAGTGGCCTATCCTAGGGTGACAAATATTCATGTGGGCTGAGGCTAACCTAGGGTGACATTTCTTTATGTGGGCTAAGACTATCCTAGGGTGACAATTATTCATGTGGGCTATCCTAGGGTGACAATCCTTCAAGTGGCCTATCCTAGGGTGACAAATATTCATGTGGGCTGAGGCTAACCTAGGATGACATTTCTTTATGTGGGCTAAGACTATCCTAGGGTGACAATTATTCATGTGGGCTATCCTAGGATGACCATTCTTCCTGTGGTCCATCATCCTGGGTTTACGATTCTTCGGTTGTATAAGTTGATGATGACAATAAGCATTATATCCCTCATTCAACCTAACCAAACCTAACCTGATCTTTATTCCACTGTTGATATGTATTCGTCGTAGTACTGGGGTGACAATTCTTCAGGTGGGAGCTCATGGGGTGACAATTCTTCATGTAAGCGTTCTGGGGGGACAATTCTTCATTTTCCACTCCCCCTCTCCCTCTTCCCCCTTCCCTTCTCCTGCCCATCTCCCTCTCCCCCCTCCTCCCTTTCCTCCCTCCCTCTTCCCCCCCCCCTCTTTCCCTCCTCCCCTCCCCCCCCCTCGCCTCTCCTTCCTCCCACCTTCCCCAACCAACCCAACCACCTCCACCCTCCCTCCCTCTATTCTCCTCCCTCTGCTCCTCCCTCCCTCTCCCCCCTCTCAACCCCCCCTCCCTCTCCCTCTCCTGTTCCCCCTTCCCTCCCCCTGCCCCTCTCCCTTTCCCCCTCTCCCCAATCCCTTTCCCATTTCCCCGTTTCTCCTACTCCTCCCCCCTCTTCCCCCCTCTCCTCTTCCCCCTTTCCCCCACTCCCCTATCCCCTCACCTATCCTTCCTCGTCTCTTTCCTCCCTCCTTTGCTTCTCTCTCCTCCCCCTCATCTACTTCCTTCTCTCCCTCCTCTTTCCTCCTCCACCTCCTCTCTCCTCCCCTCTCCATCCCTCCTTTCCTTCTTTTGCATATATCTCAAAATTTCTAGATTCCGTATCTAGTAATATATTCTTTCTTTCTCTCTTTTGTCTCTATATTTCTATTTCTTTGTGTATTCATTTGAGAAAATGCCCGACTGGGAATTTTCTAATCTTCTCTTTTTCTCTATCCGTTTCTCTCCTTTTCTCTCCTTCTGTAACGATATACACATAAACGGAGAGGCAAACGGGTGTGTACATGTACACGAAAGTATACATAAACATGCACAGAAACATACATATAAATATATACACTAATACACATGCACAAAGTCAGTCAGTCAGTCAGTCAGTCAGTCAGTCACACACACACACACACACACACACACACACACACACACACACACACACACACACACACACACACACACACAAACACACCCACACACACACAAACACACGGCCGGCGGAGATACGGTCACCTTTCACGTTACACCTAGCAGTAGGTACGGGACGTTAGTCAAGGATGACCTGCGTGTGTGTGAGTGTGTGAGTGGTCTCAGATCGAATGAGCTCTGAGTGGCTGTCCTCGACAGAGAGATCCGAGGTGAATACACACACACACACACACACGCGCACACACACACACACACACACACACACACACACACACACACACACACACACACACACACACACACACACACACACTTCCATAATAGCTGTCGATCAGGAGTCCAACACACGATACAAGGCCGTTGTGGCAAAGCACACACACAATACAAAAAAAAAAAAAAAATAGTGCGAGTGAGTGAGTGAGTGAATGAGTGAGTGAGTGAATGAGTGAGTGAGTGTGCTTGAGAGAGAGAATGTGATAACGAGAGAACGAGAATTCGAGAAAGAGAATGTGAGAGAGAGAGAATTCGAGAGAGGAAATTCAAAAGAGAGAATCCAAGAGAGAATGCGAAAGTGAGGTAATCAGAGAGAGAGAGGAGGAGAGGGGGGAGAGAGAGGGAGAGAGAGAGAGGGTGAGAGAGAGGGTGAGAGAAATATAGAGAGAGAGGGAGAGAGAGAGGGTGAGAGAGAGGGTGAGAGAAATAGAGAGAGAGAGAGTTAGAGAAAGAGAGAGAGAGAGAGAGAGAGAGAGAGAGAGAGAGAGAGAGAGAGAGAGAGAGAGAGAGAGAGAGAGAGAGAGAGAGAGAGAGAGAGAAAGAGAATGCGAGAGAAAAAAACAAGAGCAGAAGGAAGAGAAAGAGAGAGTGAGAAAGAGAAAGAGAGGGGAAGAGAAAGAATGCCCAAAACAGAGAGAGTAAGAGAGTAAGAGAGCGAGAAAGAGCAAGAGAGAGAGAGAGAGCCGAGTTGTGGAATCCCAAATTGAAACGGGAAGTTTATAGACGAAGAGTATCGTTGAATGGCAGCCAGACAAGCGCTCGCAAGGGTAACAGCATCCAGAAGGAAGCTTCTGGTGGAGTCTGCCGAAGAAGAGAGCTTCTGGTAGAGTCTGCCGAAGAAGAGTTCTTCAAAAAGAAGAAGAGGAGGAGACCACGCTTGTGGAATGGAGCTATCGAAGAAACCCGTGGCCGAGAGTATTCTTGAGGATATCCAGATACGCAGAGGGGATTCTTTGAGTATTCTTGGGGTATTCCAAATACAAAGAGGGTATTCTTTGAGAGTATTTTTTGGGTATTCACATATTCTAGAAACGAAGAGGGTATCTTTTAGGTATTCACGACGTATTCCAAATACTTAGAGGGTATCATTCAGATATTCCAGATACACCGATGGTATTCTTTGTGTATTCACGAGGTATTCTAGATACTTAGAGGGTATTCTTGAGATATCCTAAATACATAGAGGATATTCTTTGGGTATTCTTGGGGTATTCCACATACATAGATGGTATTCTTTGTGTATTCTCAGTGTATTCCAGATAAGTAGAAGGTATTTAGTATTCTTGAGGTATTCCAGATACGAAGAGGGTATTCTTTAGGTATTCTCGACTCATTCCATGTACGTAGAGTATTCTTTTGGTATTCCCTACACATTCCAGATACATACAGTATTCTTTAGACATTGTTGTGGTATTTCAGATACGAAAAGGGTATTCTTTGGGTATTCTTGATGTATTCCAGATAAGGATAGGGTATTCTTTGGGTATTTTTGAGGTATTCCAGATAGGTAGAGGATATTCTTTGGGTATTCTTGAGGTATTCCAGATAAGGATAGGGTATTCTTTGGGTATTTTTGAGGTATTCCAGATAGGTAGAGGATATTCTTTGGGTATTCTTGAGGTATTCTAGGAACACAGAGTATTCTTTGGATATTCTTGATGTATTCCAGATAAGTAGAGGGTATTCTTGAGGTATTTCAGACACGTAGACTGTATTCTTTGGGTATTCTTGAGGTATTCCAGATACGCAGACTAATCTTTTGGTATTATAAAGGTATTTCAGACACGGAGGGGGGTAATCTTTGGATATTTTCTGGGTATTCCAGACGCGTAGAGGATATTCTCTGGGTATTCTTGGGGATATTTCAGATAGTTCCTTGGAATACAATTCCTTTTCCAGATGCCTCGATGGGAACCGATTTAGATTTATTGATATTTTCTCGTCTGAGTGTGAGCTGGAAGGTGCGACATGTGGAATGCGTCGACCAAGATGAATATCTTTTTCTTATGAGCTGCGATGGCGGGCGATTGGGATTTTTTTTTGTTTCTTTTTTTCCTTTCTTGTTTGTTTGTTCGTTGATTGGTTTCGTTATTGTTTTTATTTGTTTGTTTTTTGGTTGTTTATTTATCTATTGTTTATTTATTATTTTATCTATTTTTTACTTATTTTTGTTTATTTTATTTGTGTGATTTATCTGTTTTGTTTGTTTATTTTATTATTTTTTTATTTTTATATATATTTTTCCCAAAGGTGTTTAAGATGGATAAGAGTAGATTAAGGCTATACCACAGGAACCTTGATGGAAAACAATTTAGATTATTTTATTTCTATTATCTTATTTTTTTTTGCTTATTATTATTTTATTTATTTATACATCTTATTTCTATTCTATGTTATTCTTTTATATTATAGCTGTTATCATCATTATTATCATTTTTTTTTTTTTTTTTTTTTTTTTCCCAACCAGGACTGATCTGCTATAGGCCTCCATGGATTTTTTTTTTTTTTTTTTATGTCGTTTCTTTTCAGCCTCCGGAAGTGCGAGTAAGATCTCGGACACTGATATATTTGTTTGTCGGGTTTGGATACCGGGCGATTGAGATCGTATTTTTCTTTGCCGAAGACCTGAAGGAGGAGGAGTCTTGCCGCCGAAGTAGAGGGAGGTCTGAAGACCTCGCCAGTCTCCTCCTCATCTTCCTCCTCCTCCTCCTCTTCTTCCCCCTCATCTTCCTCCTCCTCCTCCTCCTCCTCCTCCTCTTCCTCCTCCTCTCCTTCCTCCTCTTCCTCCTCTTTTCTTTGCCGAAGACCTGAAGTAGAAGAAGTCTCAGGCTTTCTGAATCGGAGGGTCTTACCGCCGAAGTAGAGGGAGGTCTGAAGACCTCGCCAGTCTCCTCCTCCTCTTCCTCCTCCTCTTCCTCCTCCTCCTCTTCCTCCTCCTCCTCTTCTTCCCCCTCTTTTTTCTTCCTCCTCCTCTTCCTCCTCTTTTCTTTGCCGAAGATCTGAAGGAGTCTCAGGGTCTCTGAATCGTAGGGCCTTGACCTTCCCAGTGTCCTCCTCCTCTTCTTATTCTTCCTCTTCTTGCTTTTCCTCCTCCTCCTCATCTTTTTCCTCCTTTTTCTCTTCCTCCTCCTCTTCCTCCTCCTCCTCTTCCTCCTCTTCCTCTTCGTTCTCCTCTTCCTCCTCTTCTTCCTCCTCTTCCTCTTCTTCCTCCTCCTCATCTTCTTCTCCATCCTCCTGTTCTTACTCCTGTTCTTCCTCCTCTTCCTCCTCTTCTTCCTCCTCTTCCTCTTCTTCCTCCTCCTCCTCATCTTCTTCTCCATCCTCCTGTTCTTCCTCTTCCTTCTCCTCCTCCTCTTCCTCCTCCTATTCATCTTCCTTCAGATCCTATTCTTCCTAATCCTCCTCCCCTATTCATCCTCCTCCTCCTCTTCTTCGGTCTCTTCTTGCTCTTCCTCCTCCTGTTCATCTTCCTCTTCTTCTTCGTTCTCTTCTTGCTTTTCCTCCTTCTCTTTCTCCTCCTATTCATCTTCCTCCAGATCCTATTCCTCCTTCTCCTCCTCCTCCTCTTTCTCCTCCTCCTCCTTCTCTTTCTCCTCCTATTCATCTTCCTCCAGATCCTATTCCTCCTTCTCCTCCTCCTCCTCTTTCTCCTCCTGTTCATCTTCCTCCAAATCCTCCTAATCCTCCTATTCCTCCTCCCTCCTCGTCAGCCTCCTCCTCTTCCTCCCCCCATATTCATCTTCCTCCTAATCTTCCTCTTCCTCTTCCTCCTCCTCCTCCTACCCTTCCTCCTCTTCCTCCTCCACCTCCTCTTCTTTCTCTCTTTTTGTCCCTCTCTTTCTCTTCATCTCTCTTTTTCTCTCTTTCACTCCAGTGGATTTTTCAATTATCACGTTTACTCCCATCGATACAGGCAATAGAGGCACCACCTCCCCCTCTCCCCCCTCCCCCGTTCCTCCCTCTCTCCCCTCCTTCCCCCCTCCCCCGTATCTTGCAGTCTCCTCCTTCCTTCTGTTCTTCTGTTCTTCTGTTCTCTCTCGTCCCCCCTTCCCACCTCCCCCTAACATATCAGACGCACCCCCCTCCCCTTCCCCCTCTCCCCTAACTCCCGCTCTCCATCCCCCCTCTCCCCTTCCCCTTTTCCCCAATTCCCCTCCCCCTTCCCAATTCCCCCCCCCTTTTCCCCTCCCCCTCTCCCCAACCCCCTCTCCCATCCTTCCCTCCCCATCTCCCCTCCCTCTCTCCCCTTCCCCCCTCTCCTCCCCTCTTCCCCATCTCCCTTTCCCCCTCCCCCTCTCCCCCAACCTCCGCCCTCCCGCCCCCTCTCCCCTTCCCTCCCCCTCTCCCCTTCCCTCCCCCTCTCCCCTTCCCCCTCTCCCTCCCCCCCCCCCTCTCCCCTTCCCCTCTCCCTCTCCCCCCTCCAACCCCCGCTCCCCCTCCGTAATTTCAGACGCTCCCGTGATGAAAAACTTTTCTTGGAGGAGGGTGGCGGGAGCCTGGGGGGTCCCGGTTCGGCGGATTGCCATTTCCAGCCTCGAAGGAACGAATCCTTCCTTCACAGTCATTCAGACATCTCAGCACGTTCCAGAAATAAATCACATTCCAGAACATCCCCCCAATCTCCCCCCCACCGTCCTCCCCCATACTCCCCTCCCCCACCGTCCTCCCCCTACTCTCCTCCCCTACTCTTCTCCCCCACCGTCCTCCCCCCTACTCTCTTCCCCCACCGTCCTCCCCCTACTCTCTTCCCACATCATCCTCCCCCCAATCTCCCCCCACCGTCCTCCCCCCCATCTCCCCCCTGGCCTCCCCCTACTCTCCTCCCCCCACCGTCCTCCACCTACTCTCCTCCCCCCATCGCTCTTCCCCTCATCTCCCCCACCTCTCATCCGTCCTCTCCCTCCTCTCCCCCACCTCTCCGTCTTCTCCCCCATTTTCCTTCCTCCTCTACTCCTCTGCCTCCTTCAATTCTTCCCCCTCTCCCCCCGTCCTCCCCTCCTCTCTCCCCACTCCTCTCCCCCACCTCTCATACGTTCTCTCCCTATTTGAATCATTTTTCTCATTTAATTATATCTATTTATTTATCTACTTATCTATTTATCAAAAACACTTATCTACACATTTATCACTTTATTCACATTTATCACTATTCATTTATATATTTAACTTATTTAATCATTCATTTATTAAAAATACTTATCTACTTATTTATCAATTTATTCATTTATATATTTAGTTTATTTAATCATTCATTTATCTATTTATTTATTCACCACCGTATATATCTGTTTACTTATTTATATATTTATTTGTTAATTTTTTCATTTATCGTCTATTTATCTGTTTTATTTAGGTTTTATTTATTTATAAATATATTGACATACCTTGTTTGCCTTTATTCTCTTGCTGACTTTTAAATTATTCATATTATTTTCATGTCACTCTTTCTCTCTCTCTCTCTCTCTTTCTTTCTCTCTCTCTCTCTCCCTCTCTCTCTCTCTCTCTCTCTCTCTCTCTCTCTTTCTTTCTCTCTCTCTCTCTCCCTCTCTCTCTCTCCCTCTCTCTCCCTCCCTCTCTCTCTCTCTTTCTCTCTTCCCTCTCATTCCTTATTCCGTCTGTTCCCATACTCTCTCTTTCTTTTCTATTTTCTCTTGTTTCATTTTTCTGCTCTCTTTCATTCCTTTCATCCCTTTAATTGCCCCACACTTCCGTTTTCTGTCATACAGTCTCCCGTTTTCTGTTATATGCGCGTTCCGTTTTTTGTTACACATACTATCCCGTTTTCTGTTCTATGTGCGTCCCATTTATTGTTACACACACTATCCCGTTTTCTGTTCTATGCGCGTGCCGTTTTCTGTTGTACACACTATCCCGTTTTCTGTTCTATGCGCGTCCCGTTTTCTTTTGTTAACACTATCCCGTTTTCTGTTCTATGCGCGTCCCGTTTTCTTTTGTACACACTATCCCGTTTTCTGTTCTATGCGCGTTCCTTTTTCTATACACACTATCCCGTTTTCTGTTATTTGCGGGTTCCGTTTTTTGTTGTACATGCATTCCCGTTTTCTGTTCTATGAGCATCCCATTTTTTGTTGTACACACTATCCCATTTTAGGTTCTATGCGCGTCTTGTTTTCTATTATACACAATCCCGTTTTGTTATATACGCGTTCCGTTTTTTGTTGTACACGCTATCCCGTTTTCTGTTCTATGCGTATTTCGTTTTCTGTTATACACACTTTTCCATTTCCTGATTCATGCGCTTCCTCGTTTTCTGTTGTACATGTTTTCCCCATTTTCTGTTTTACATGTTTTCCCATTTTTTTTTTTCTTTTTTTACAAATTTTTTAACGTTATTTGTTATACAGTGATTTTTGTTTTCTGTTACACATACGCCCCGTTTTCTTCTATTATTATTAATTATTATTAATTATTATTATTATTATTATTATCAAATTATTATTAAATCATTATTAAATTATTATTGAAATTAAATAATTATTAGATTATTATTAGATTATTATTAAATTATTATTAAATCATTATTATTATTATTACCATTATTAAATTGTTATTATTATTCAATTGTTATAATTATTATCATTATTATTATTATCATTATTATTATTATTATTATTATTATTATTATTATTATTATTATTATTAATTTCTCTTATATTTCTCTCCCTCCCTCTTCACTAGCGCTTCTTTCCTATACAAACTATTACAGTCTATGAAACATCCAATTTCCCCCCCTTTCCCCCATTCAGACTCCCCCATCTTCTCCCTTCCCCCTTTCTCCAACATCTGCTCCCCATTTGCCCCCTCCCTCCCCCTCCTTCTCCCTCCCCCCTCCTCCCTCCCCTCCTTCTCCCCACCTTTCCCCTCCTCATCCACCTCCTGCTTCTTCCTCCCCCCTTCCTCCTCCTTTCTCCTCCCCACCTCTCCTCCCTCCTCCTTTTTATCCACCACTTCCTCCCCACCTCCTCCCCACATCTCCTCCTTCCACCTTCTCCTCTTCCTTCACCCTCCTCCTCCTCCTCCTCATTCCCCCTTCTCCTCCCTTCCCTCTTCCCCTCCTTCCCCCATTCTCCTCCCCACCTCCTCCTCCTTTCTTCTTCTCCCCATCTCCTCCTCCCCCTCCTCCCCATCTCCTTCCCTCTTCCTCCTTCACCTCTCCTCTTCCTTTCCACCTCCTCATCTACCTCTTCTTTCTCCCCCTCCTTCCCCCTCCTCCCCTACCTCCTCCTTCCCTCTCCTCTCCACCTCCTCCTCCTTCCCCCCTCCTCCTCCTCTTTCATCTTGTTTCACAAACAAACTCAGCTTTTTCAATCTTTCTTCTTTCTTCTTCCTCTTCCCTCTCTCCTCTCTCTTCCTCCTTCTCTTTATATTTCTCTTTTATTCCTACGTTCTCTCTTCGTCTTTCGTCTTTCCTCTCTTCTCTCTCCTTCCTCTCCCGTCTCTCTTCTCTCTTTCCTCTCTCCTCTCTTCCTCCACTTCTACTTCATCCTCTCTCCTACCTACCTTCTCCTTTCGCTCCTCCTCTCCCTCCCCCTCTCCCCTTCTCCCCCAGCTAATCCTTCGCTTCCGGGAGGAGGGGAGGAGGGGGAGGGAGGTGGGGAGGGTTGAAGGGTGGAGGGTGAGTGGGTGGAGGCAGGGGAGAGGAGGGCTGTGGGGGGAGGCGGAGAGAGGAGGGGAGAGGGAGGGGAGAGGGAGGGGGGAGGGAGGGGGAGGGAGGAGGGGAGAGGGAGGAGGGGAGAGGGAGGAGGGGAGAGGGAGGAGGGGAGAGGGAGGAGGGGAGAGGGAGGAGGGGAGTGGGAGGAGGGAGTGGGAGGGGGAGGAGGAGAGAGGAGGAAGGGGAGGGGGAGGGAGAGGGAGGGAGAGGGAGAGAGGAGGAAGGGGAGAGAGGAGGAAGGGGAGGGAGGAGGGAGGAAGGGGGAGAGAGAGGAGGGGAAGGGAGAGAGTAGGAGGAAGGGGAGAGAGAGGAAGGGGAGGGAGAGGAGGGAAGGGGAGAGGCGGAGGGGAGGAAGGAGAGGATGGGAGGGAGGAGGAAGGAGAGGGAGAGGGAGGAGGGGAGGGAGGGAGGGAGAGAGTAGGGGAGGGAAGGGGCAGGGGAGGAGGGGAGAGGAAGAGGAAGAGGAGAGGAGAGAAGGGGGAAGAGGAGAGAGGAGGAGGGGAAGAGGAGAGGAGAGGAGGGGAGAGAGGAGAGGCAGAGGAGAGGGGAGAGGAGAGGAGGGGAAGAGGAGAGGAGAGGAGGAGAGGGAGGGAAAGAGGAAGGGAGGTAACGAATAAAATCACCTGACGGAGATAAAGGAAGAGTACTACCCGGTACGGAAGGGCTTCATTCTCTCCCTATCACTATCCCCCCTCCTTCTCCCCTTCCTTTTCCCCCCACTCCTTTACTCCCCTCCTTCCTTCATCCCCTACCTTTCCTCCTCTTCTTCCTACCCCCTCCCCCTCCCTCATCCTCTTTACAAAAATGCTATGGTTCTCTTTTTCCCCTCTCTTTCCCTTCCTCCTCCCCCTCTCCTCTTCCTCTTTTCCTCCACCCTACATTCCCCCTCCTCCCCCTCCCCCTCCCTCGTCTTCTAAAAAAAAATCTATATCTCTCTTTTTCCCCCTCTCTTTCGCCTCCTCCTCCCCCTCTTCTCTTCCTCTTTGTCTCCCCCGTGGATTCTCCCAACCTCCCCCTCCTCCCCCTCTCCTCTTCCTCTTTTTCTTCCCCATACATTCCACCTCCTCCTCTTTTCCTCTCTCTTTCGCCCACTCCTCCTCCTCCTCCCCCCTCTCTTCTCCCCTGTACATCCCCCTAACCTACCCCTCCTCTCCCTCTCATTCCTCTTTTTCTTCCCCGTACATTCCCCCCAACCTCCTCCAACCTCTCCCTCCTCTCCTCTCCCTCTTCCTCTCCACGCGAGTTTTCTTTCTCTTTGTGGGAAAGTTCTCAGCCTTGATTCCATTCTACAGAAGCCAAAGACGAAGAAGGAAAAGGAAAAGAAAAAGAAAAAGAAAAAATAAAGAAAAATAGAAAAAATAGAAATAAAGAAAAAGTAGAAAATAAATAATAGATAAAATGAAGAAAAAATAGAAAAAAAAAGAAAAAAGAAAAACAAGGAAAAAAGAAAAATAAGGAATAAGAAAAAAAGAAAAAAGTACGAAAAAATAGAAAAGAAAAAGAAAACGAATGAAAGAATAAAAAGTTAAAAGAAAAAAGAAAAGAAAAAATGAAAAAGATAAAAAAGATAAAAAAGATAAAAAAAACAAAGAAGAAAACGAAGAAGAAAGCAAAGAAGAACCAATAGAAGAAGAAGATGAAAGCAAAGGAGAAGAAGACGAAGAAGACAAAGACGACAAAACCGAAGGTAGGGAACCCCTTGGAGGAGGAGGAGGAGGAGGAGGAGAAGGGGGAGGTGAAGAGGAGGAGGTGAGGAGAGGCGGAGAAGAGGAAGAGGAAGGGAGGAAGAGGAGGTGGAGGAAGAGGAATAGGGGAAAGAGGAGATGAGGAGGAGGAAGAGGAAGAGGAGGAGGAAGAGGAGATGAGGAAGAGGAGGAAGAGGAGGAGGAGGAAGAGGAAGAGGAAGAGGAGGAAGAGGAGGAGGAGGAGGAAGAGAAGGAGGAAGAGGAGGAGGAGGAGGAAGAGGAGGAGGAAGAGGAGGAGGAGGAGGAAGAGGAGGAAGAGGAGGAGGAAGAGGAGGAGGAAGAGGAGGAGGAAGAGGAGGAGGAGGAAGAGGAGGAGGAAGAGGAGGAGGAAGAGGAGGAGGAAGAGGAGGAGGAAGAGGAGGAGGAGGAAGAGGAGGAGGAGGAAGAGGAGGAGGAGGAAGAGGAGGAGGAGGAAGAGGAGGAGTAGGAGGAGGAGGAAGAGGAGGAGGTGAGGAGAATGGGGAAGAGGAGGTGAGGAGAATGGGGAAGAGGAGGTGAGGAGAATGGGGAAGAGGAGGTGAGGAGAATGGGGAAGAGGAGGTGAGGAGAATGGGGAAGAGGAGGTGAGGAGAATGGGGAAGAGGAGGTGAGGAGGAGGTGAGGAGGAGGTGAGGATGAAGGAGGAAGAAGAAGAGGGAGAGGAGGAGGAAGAGGAGGAGGAAGAGGCTCTCCCTCCCATCGGGTGGCGCGAGTCAAGACGGTCTCCTCCTCCTCCTCCTCCTCCTTTTCTTCTTCTTCCTCTTCCTTACCTCCTCCTCCTCCTCGACTTCCTCCTCTTCCTCACCTTCTCATTCTCCTCTTCCTCCTCCTCTTCCTCTTCCTCCTCTTCTTTCTCCTTCTCTTCTTTCTCCTCTTCCTCTTCCTCCCCCTCCTCCTCCTCCTCCTCTGGGGTGGCGTTGTGATCGATGTGTTTACTGCTGGGCTACAACGAATTGAATCTTGGAGGAGAACCCACGCCCCCCACGCCCCCACGCCCACGACGCCGCCCAAATTCTATCGCCAAAGTAAATATGGGCGGAGGCGATGGGGGTAGGGACTGCTGGTGGTGGTGGTAGGGTGGTGGTAGGCGTCGGTAGGGTGGTGGTAGGGGTTGGTAGTGGTGGTGGTAGGGTGGAAGGGGTTGGTATGGTGGTAGGGTGGAAGGGGTTGGTATGGTGGTAGGGGTTGGTAGGGTGGTGGTGGTAGGGGTTGGTATGGTAGTGGGGATGGTAGGGTGGTGGTAGGGGTTGGTAGGGTGATGGTAGGGGTTGGTGGTGGTGGTAGGGGTTGGTATGGTGGTAGGGGTTGGTAGGGTGGTGGTAGGGGTTGGTAGGGTGGTGGTGGTAGGGGTTGGTAGGGTGGTGGTAGGGGTTGGTAGGGTGGTGGTAGGGGTTGGTAGGGTGGTGGTAGGAGTTGGTGGTGGTAATGGTGGTAGGGGCTAGTGGTGGTGGAGATGGTGGTGGTGGTAGCAGAGCCATGGTAGTAGTGAACTAGAGTGGTGATAGTGAAAGGTGTTGGCAATAATGGAAAAAGGAAATAACGAAAACAATAACGAAAGTGATGATGATGGTAATGTCAAATTCCTTTCTCCTAAAAAATAATTCCCCCAACCCCCCCCCCAAAAAAAAAATCCCCAAAATTATCCCCCAAGAAATCCCCCCAAAAAATCCCCAAAATTTCCAATAACCCCCCCAAAAAAAAATCCCCAAAATATTCCTCAAAAAAATTCCCCACCAATTTTTTTTCCCCAAAACACCCATCAAAAATCCTCCCTAAATAATGATGACGACGATGATGACGACGACGACGATGACGACGACAACGACGACGACGATAACGACGACAACGACAACAATAATAATAACAACGATAACAACAACGAAAATAACAACAACAATAATAATAATAATAATAATAACAATAATAATAATGAAAATAAAACAAATAAATCACTAAAAACTTAGCAAAAAATATTAGAACCTTAATCAAAACAATAATCTAATTTTCATTTTTCGAAAACAAAATTGTAATACATAATGCAGGCAGAAACCACTACGATAATCATATATATATATATGAATATCAACATCGTAATAATCATGTGTTCACATTATTAAACCACGTACAATGTAAATATGTACAGAGACAAGAGTAATTCCACTATAATCATTAGATGTACAAGATTTTTGTCAAAACTCGCAAATTATAATGATCTCTGTTATTAAAGTAAATGTCAGTTCAAGGTATACAAAAACATTTGAGTATGTAATCTCGCTCTCTCTCTCTCTCTCTCTCTCTCTCTCTCTCTCTCTCTCTCTCTCTCTCTCTCTCTCTCTCTCTCTCTCTCTCTCTCTCTCTCTCTCTTTCTCTCTAGCTCACGCTCTCTCTTACTCTTCCCCTTCCACCCTTTCTCCTTCTCTCTCTGTCTCTCTCTCTCTCTCTCTCTCTCTCTCTCTCTCTCTCTCTCTCTCTTTCCCTTTTCCTCTCTCTCTCCCTCTCTCTCTCCCTGTATCTTTCTCTCTTTTATATTTTTTCTCTCTCTCTTCCCCCTCTCTCACTTCTCTCTCTCCCTCTCTCTTTCTCTATGTGGCTCACGCTTCCTGCTTTAGATCACACTCTCCCTCTCTTCCCTCTCTTTTTCTCCTCTTTCTTTCTCTCTTTTTTAACTTTAGTTCACTCTCTTTCTCACACACACTCTCACTCTCCTCTCTTCCTCTCTCTTTCCCTGTCTTCCTTCTCTCTCCTCTCCCTCCCCTTCCTCGTCTCCCCCTTCCTCCTCTCCCTCCCTATCTACCTCTCTCTTTCCCCTTTTCACTCTCCCCCTCTCTTTCCTCTTTTCACTCTTCCCCTCTCCTTACCATTTCCCCTCTCTCTTCCCCTTCCCCTTCCACTCTCCCTTTCCCCCCTTCCACTCTCCCTTTCCCCCCTTCCACTCTCCCCTTCCCCTTCCGACTCTCCCCTTCCCCCTTCCACTCTCCCCTTCCCCCCTTCCACTCTCCCCTTCCCCCCTCCCACTTTCCCCTTCCCCCTTTCCCTTCCCCTTCCCTACCTTATCTTTCCCCTCTCCCTTCCCCCTCTCCCCTCTCCCCCTTTCCCCTCACGCCTTCCATGCCACACCGACCATTTCCCCTCATTCCAGCCGCCGTCAGGTGATTTTAATCACCTCTAAGACTCAACCTTCCTCCGTTATTGACCTCGCCCTGTTATTGATGCAAGGGTTGTTCACCCCACATCGTTACTGATGATAATGATCGGGTTATTGATCAAAGTGTTATTAACTCCGCCCCGTTATTGACCCCTACCCGTTACTGATGCAAGGGTTATTGATCCTGCATCGTTATTGATGCGAGGCTTATTCAGTTGTTATTGACTCTGTACTGTTATTGACCACGCCCCGTTATTGATGGGTTATTGATCCCGTGGTTATTGATTGATCCCTCATCGTTATTGATGCGAGGGTTATTCAGTTGTTATTGACTCTGCACCGTTACTGACCTTGCCCTGTTATTGATAGGAGGGTTATTGATCCCGCGGTTATTTATCCCGCATCTTTATTGATGGATGGGTTATTGATCCAAGGGTTATCGGCTCCACCCCGTTATTGACCTAGCACGTTATTGGCCCGCCTTGTTGTTGATCCAAGGGTTATTGACTCCACCCCGTTATTTTTACAAGGGTTATTTTCCCCTCCCCGTTATTGATCCAAGGGTTATTGACTCCGCCCCGTTACTGATCCAAGGGTTATTTGCCCTACCCCGTTATTGATCCAAAGGTTATTGACCTCACCCCGTTACTGCTCCAAGGGTTATTTTTCACGCTCTGTTATTGATCCAAGGATTACTTACTCCACTCCGTTATTGATGGAGGGGTTACTGACTCCGCCCCGTTATTGATCCAAGGGTTATTTTTCGCGCCCCGTTATTAATCCAAAGGTTATTTTCCATGCTCCGTTATTGATCCAACGGTTATTTTTGCCGCCCCGTTATTGATCCAAGGATTATTTGCCCTACCCCGTTATTGATCCAAGAGTTATTTTTTCCTCCCCGTTATTGATCCAAGAGTTATTTTCCACGACCCGTTACTGATCCAAGGGTTATTTTCCACGACCCGTTATTGATCTAAGGGTTACCGTTGCCGCCCCGTTATTGATCCAAGGGTTACCGTTGCCGCCCCGTTATTGATGCAGGGGTTATTGACTCAGCCCCGTTATTGATCCAAGGGTTATTTTCTCCTCCCGGTTATGGATCCAAGGGTTACTTGCCCCGCCCCGTTATTGATACAAGGGTTATTTCCCCCTCCCCGTTATTGATCCGAGGGTTATTTTCTCCGCCCCCCTTTATCAATACATTGCCCAGACTTGATCAGAAATGGTAATCGAGGTATTTTGGCAACAGTCGAAGAATACATGAATAGACTTCAGACTCATAAATCATCACTCAAAGCCCGCCAGAAGCTCATGGCCCACATAACCCGCATGCGAGGCGCATAGGCCACATATGAGGCTCATAGAACATACATGAGGTGCACAGAGAACATATGAGGCGTATAGAACACTACGAAGCGCATACTATATGACGTGTACAGAGCATATATGAGGCGCATAGAACACATACGAGGCACATAGAACACATGCGAGGCCCATAGTACACATATATAGCGTATGATACACATATGAGGCGCATAGAACATATAAAACGCCACATACGAGGCGCAATGCAACACATATGAGGCGCAAAGAATACATATGAGGCGCATAGAACATATAAAACGCCACATACGAGGCGCATAGAACACGCATGAGGCCCATAAAATACATACGAGGCACATAAAACACATATGAGCCGCATAGAATATATATGAGGAACACAAAAAAATAGAGGCGCATAGCACACGTACAAATCGCATAACCCGCATAAAAATCGCACAGTCCACATAGAAGGCGCATAGTCCGCATAAGAGACGCATGTTTCGCGTATGGATCGCATAACTCGCATAAATATATATATATATAAGAGGTATATATATATATATGTATGAGGAATATAGAGCCCTGAGTGTGTGTGTGTGTGTGTGTGTGTGTCGTGTGTGTGTGTGTGTGTGTGTATGTATATATATATATATATATATATATATATATATATATATATATACATATATAATACTGATGACCCACTTTCGGAGAAAAATAAGCGAAAGTATAAAGATCTGTATATTTCGATCACTAACTGTGCTCCTCTTCAGCAGATGTGAATTACGGAGTAGAGAGTAATTCACATCTGCTGAAGAGAATCACAGTTAGTGATCGAAATATAAAGATTTTTATACTTTCGCTTATTCTTCTCCGAAAGTGGGTCATCAGTATTATTTTACAAATGTGCTACGACATAACTTTGTGATATATATATATAAGTATACATATATATATATACATATATATATGTATGTATATATATATATATATAT
>NC_134791.1:1373809-1378809 GCF_046742065.1 Oratosquilla oratoria | reverse complement strand
ACAGAAAGAAGAAAAACGAGAAGAAAGGAAGGAAGAAAAAGCCAAATGGAAAAATGATCTCAAACAGACAAAATGGCGGACGGAATAGAAACAAAATGGAGGACAAGGAAGGGGAAGAGAAAAAAATGTTTGTGTATATACAACAATAATATAGACAGACGTGGGTTGGATTATTTTGCAATGAGCTATGAAGATGGTGAGGATGGTGGTGGTGGTGGTGGTGGTGGTGGTGGTGGTGGTGGTGGTGATGATGATGATGATGATGATGATGATGATGATGATGATGATGATGATGATGATGATGATGATGATGATGATGATGATGATGATGATGATGACGATGATGTTTATTGTGTATATACAACAATAATATAGACAGACGTGGGTTGGATTATTTTGCAATGAGCTATGATGATGATGATGATGATGATGATGATGATGATGATGATGATGATGATGATGATGATGACGATGACGATGATGTTTATTGTGTATATACAACAATAATATACAGACAGACGTGGGTTGGATTATTTTGCAATGAGCTATGATGATGATGATGATGATGATGATGATGATGATGATGATGATGATGATGATGATGATGATGATGATGATGATGATGATGATGATGATGATGATGATGATGATGATGATGATGATGATGTTTATTGTGTATATACAACAATGATATAGACAGAGACGTGGGTTGGATTATTTTGCAATGAGCTATGACAATGATAATGATAATGATAATGATAATGATAACACCGTATCTTCTCTTTGATGAGACTGATCAAGTTAGCAGAATATTGCTGATTAATTATTTGGACATAAAGCAGATATTTTCTTTGAAAAATTATAGGAAAATTAT
Organism: Oratosquilla oratoria; assembly: GCF_046742065.1. Lineage (NCBI taxonomy): Eukaryota > Metazoa > Arthropoda > Malacostraca > Stomatopoda > Squillidae > Oratosquilla > Oratosquilla oratoria. The sequence continues at coordinate 1,377,935 of NC_134791.1, read as the reverse complement.
TTTCAAAATATAAGGATTGACTAATTTGTGGAGAAATAGATTAAGAGTCGTCCAGTAGTTGTTTAGACTATGATCATAACACACACACACACACACACACACACACACACACACACACACACACACACACACACACACACACACACACACACATTGATACACACACACACACACACACATGGATACACACACACACACACACACATTGATACACACACACACACACACACACACACACACACACACACACACACACATTGATACACACACACACACACACACACACACACACACACACACACACACACACACACACACATTGATACACACACACACACACACACACACACACACACACACACACACACACACACACACACACACACACACACACACACACACATACTCCAAAAATATATATAATAATAATAACGAATGTAAAAAATAAAAAAAAAAAAGGCTGCATCTCTTTAAGAAATTTTGATTCCTTCCCCCCTCCCCCCGGGGTCTTCTCACTCCGAAGAGATTGATAAAGTTATCTGAACATCGTGTGACGTGGCCATCCGAGTTCGGAAAACTTGGCCCAAGAGTTGAAGGACGACCTCAGGACTGCTGAGCTTCCACATCAGCAAGGTCGTCCTCGAAAATAAAATTTCGAAATTTCTTCAAGAGACGAAATTAGAAAATAACGACATAAAATTTCAGATTTTCTTCAAGATATGAAGTTTAAAAATTCCTTAAAGAAAAGAACTTTCCATATTTCTAAAGAGAAGGAATTTCAGATTTTCTTAAAGAGACGAAATTTCAAGTTTTCTTCAAAAGACAAAATTTCAAAATTTCTTCAAGAGATGAAATGTCAAAAAATTTTCAAAGACGAAATTTCAAGTTTTCTTCAAAAGACAAAAACTCGGATTTTCTTAAAGAGTGAAGAATCAACCACCAAATGGGTATCTACGTTCCTGAGTTCCATTCCCAACGCCTAACAGTGATTGCCAGTGGCCCTGGATATCCAGAGGAGGATTTAGCTGATGACGTGACTTCTTTGGTCGTGTTTCATTCTCAAAAATTTTAACCGAGCTATCCGAACAATCATGACAAAAGTGACAGGATTGTATCATAGCCAAATGCCTCCTGTCGCCGCACCTCCACAAATGCCTCCTTGCGCCGAACCTCCATAAATGCCTCCTGGAGCCAAACCTTCATAAATGCCTCCTTGCGCCGAACCTCCATAAATGCCTCCTGGAGCCAAACCTTCATAAATGCCTCCTGGCGTCAAACCTCCACAAGTGGCTCCTGGCGCCGAACCTCCACAAATGCCTCCTGGCGCCGAACCTCCACAAATTCCTCCTGGCGCCAAAACTCCACAAATTCCTCCTGAAGCCGAACCTCCACAAATGCCTCCTGGCGCCGAACCTCCACAAATGCCTCCTGGCGCCGAACCTCCACAAATGCCTCCTGGCGCCAAACCTCCACAAATGCCTCCTGGCGCCAAACCTTCACTGTTTGTGTATCAAACGTGACCCAGTGTTTTCCAAAATAATGTGAAAATATATTTCGTTGTTTTTTTTATATATTCTACATATATACAGTAGCTCTCAATATTTATGAAAAATACATTAAAAGCTTCAGCTGTAGCGAAACATAACGAAGAGAGTGAAAAAATTAGATAAAAAATTATAGTCATATATGTGTACCACATAACACAGAATAACAATATGTAATACTCCGATATAATAAGACTAAAGTACAAAGGAAGAGAATGATACAATAATAAGGACGTCGGCCATAAACATCTAAACAAAGGGCGGTAGCCACAAGACAGTGGGGGGGGACCCAGCCCCCCCCCCACCACCAAAAAAAAAAAAAAAAAAAAAAAAGTCACGGTGGAAGAGTTCGAAAATTATTGTTGTCTGCTTCGGCAGGATTTATTATCTTTGTTAAAAATGTCGTAAAATTTATGAAACATTTATTGGGGGGGCGCCCCCTCTCCCCCCCCACAAATAAAGGTCTGGAGTTTTTTGTCAACTGATTAAAATCGGCTGGCGACAGGCTGTGATCCCCTTATGCTTGTTGTCGGCACATGATTTCATTCAACCTTAGACAAACAAACCAACAAACACACACACACACACACACACACACACTTATTTACATGCTTATGTATTCGTTTATATATCCATCCACTGATATATATATCTATTTATATATCAATTTATTCAGTTATGTATTTATTTATTGTTTGTTTACTTATTCATGTATTAATATATTCACTTATCTATCTGTTTATTTACCCAGTTATTTATCTGTCTTTACAATAGTAATTTTTTATATATTTATTAATTCATTTATAAATTTATTCAGTCATTTATCCTTGATAATTCATTCTTTCATCTATTCATTCATTTCGTTATCAATGCACTTATTCATTTACCTATCAATTTGATTAATTATTCATCGACCCTTAAACAATTTATATTTACACGAATTTATTTACATATTTACATATTCATTAATTATTTATTTATTTATCCATCTATTCATTTATTTATTTCTGTAAATATAGATTTCTATGAGAGGAAGACTAAGCGTGGTCAAGATCAAATACTATACGTTCTGTTGTACGTTCGCCGTTCCTATTTACGTTCTCAAGCTTTGGGCAGCTTTAATTTGTTTGGACCAACGCAGAGGAAACTCCCTCAGGGCACAGGTGGCCGCCGCTCAGTGTTGCAAATGCAAATCTTCCTTTTGTTTAATGCATCATATATATGTATACATATATATATATATATATATATATATATATATATATATATATATATATATATATATATTTTGTGTGTGTGTGTGTGTGTGTGTGTGTGTGTGTGTGTGTGTGTGTGTGTGTGTGTGTGTGTGTGTGTGTGTGTGTGTGTGTGTGTGTGTGTGCATATGATCGCACCTGATGCCACCAGCATTAGACCACGTGCTAGACTCGTGATCAACATCTATTCACCTCCCGAACGAGAGCACGAAACTCAAACCCCGTATGTGCCCGTACACACACACATACACATGCGTGTACGTCTACGCACACACACGTACACGCGTGTACGTGTATGTACGCGAGTGTGCGTGCGTGTACGTCTACGTACACATACGTACATGCGTGTACGTGTATGTACGCATGTGTGTGTACGTCTACGTACACACACGTACACGCATGTACGTGTATGTACGTGTGTGTGCGTGCGTGTACACCCGACATCTGTGGTTGCTCACTGTGCCAACACAAATCTTTTGTCCGTCTGTTTGGTGATAGACTCTTTGATATGATGTTATCAACCGAGGCTGTTACTGTCCGTCCGATAATAACTTCGAAAAAAAGGGGGGGCGCCGGCCCCTGTTTTTCCTTTTCATTGTAGGGTCCCCCACTCCACCCTCCTAGCCCCCCATACCCTCCCCATAGCCTCCCCGTAGCCCCCATACGATCTGTTATGGGGTCCCCATTGTTCTCTCATACCCATTGTGTTTTACCTATTGTTTCCTTACTCATTATGAGTTACCCATATACAACTTACCCATTTCTCTTACCTATTCTGGGCTACCTATTACCTATTATGTGTTACTCGTTGTCGCCTTACCCATTGTAAGTTACCCATTGAGACCACATTTTTTTTATATCCACTATCCTAACCCATTTGCGGGTTACCATCTATCCTCACAAATTTACGGGCTACCAGGTATCATCACCCATTTGCGGGTTACCAGCTATCCTCACCCATTTTCGTATTATCCATTCTAGTGGTCAATTTGAGGATTACTCATTCCTCTAGCCCATTTGCGTTTTATCCACACTTCGGACCAATTTGCGGCAATGTGCGGATTACTACCATTTCGGATCAATTTGCGGATTATCAATTCTTCTAACCCATTTGCGGATTACCCGCCACTACTTCCTAAATGCGGGTTACCCGCTCCGCAGTTACTAAAGTAGAGTACAAAGTGGTCTAACCGCACCGAGCGAACGGTTGCCTACTGTCAGAGCTTAATGTTGGCGTTTTGTAGACTTGTGTGCAGTGGTGCATCACCAAAGGGGGGAGGTTTGGGGGCTTTTGGGGGAGTATGGGGGGCTTTTGGGAGCGTGGGG
>NC_134791.1:1366309-1368809 GCF_046742065.1 Oratosquilla oratoria | reverse complement strand
AGAGGAAGAGAGGATAAAGAAGGAGAGGGGAAGAAAAGAAAAAGAGGAGGTGGAAAGAGGAAGAGGCGGGAAGATGAAAACAAAGAAAAGAGAAAGCAGAGAGGAAAAGAGAGAATAGAATAAAGAGGAGGAGGAGGATGATAAGAAGAATAAGAAAATAAATGGAGAGAGAAGAAGAAGAAGAAGAAGAAGAAGAAGAAGAAGAAGAAGAAGAAGAAGAAGAAGAGGAGAAAGGAGAAGAGGAAAGGAGGAAGAGGGGAGTAGAAAAAAGGAAGGAAGAGGGGAAAGGGGAGGAATAGGAGGAGGAGGACGAGGAGGAGAAGGAGGAGGAGGAAAAAGAGGACGTGGTGGAGGAGGAGGTGGAGGAGGAGGAGGAGGAGGTGGAGGAGGAGGAGGTAGAGGAGGAGGAGGATGAGAGAAGATGAGAAAGGGGAAAGAGGAGAAGGGAAGGAAGGAAGGAAGAGGGAAAGGGAAGGAATAGGAGGAGAAGGAGGAGGAGGAAGTGGAGATGGAGGAGGAAGTGGAGATGGAGGAGGAAGTGGAGGTGGAGGAGGAGGAGGAGGAGGAGGTGGAGGATGAAAGAAGATGAGAAAGGGGGAAGAGGGGAAGAGGGAAAGGGAAGGAAGGAAGAAAGGATGAGGGGAAAGGGGAGGAATAGGAGGAGGAGGAGGAGGAGGAGGTGGAGACGGAGGAGGAGGTGGAGACGGAGGAGGAGATGGAGGAGGAGGAGGAGGAGGTGGAGGAGGTTTGAAGATGAGAAAGGGGGAAGAGGGGAAGAGGGGAAGAGGGAAAAGGGAAGAGGGGAAGGGAAGGAAGGAAGGGAAGGAAGGAAGGAAGGAAGGAAGAGGGGGAGTTCAAAGAAAAGATGCTAACAAGTGAGAAATGGACAAAAATGGCGGGAGGGAAAGGTGGATTGCAAGTCGTGAGAAGGAATGATCAAGAGAACGGTGCCGAATGGGAGGGAGAAGGAAGGGTTAGAGGAGTGTGAGAGTGAGAGTGAGCGTGAGATTGAGCGTGAGATTGAGCGTGAGATTGAGTGTGAGAGTGTGAGATTGAGTGTGAGTGTAAAATTGAGCGTGCGAGTGTGAGATTTAGCGTGAGATTGAGCGTGAGAGTGGGCGTGAGACTGAGAGTGTGAGAATGAGGGAGAGTGAGTGTGAGATTAAGTGTGAGAGTAAGAAATTGAGCGTAAGAGTGTGAGATTAAGCGTGAGAGTGTGAGATTGAGCGTGAGAGTAAGTGTGAGAATGAGCGTGAAATTGAGTGTGAACTTCAGCGTGAGGGTGAGTGTGAGAGTGAGAGTAAGAGTTGAGTGTGCGTGAATGTGAGAGTGAGTGTGCGAGTGAGTGTGAGAGTTAAGAGATAGTGTGAGAATGAGTCATTGTGAGTTATTTGAGTGAGAGTAAGTGTGAGAGTGCGTGAGTATAAAATTAAACGATCGTGAGAGTGAGCGAGCGTGAGAGTGAGCCAATGTGTGAGGAAAAATAGGTGAGAGTGAGTGAATGATTGACTGTAAGAAGTGTGAGAGCAAGTATGAGAACAAGCGTGAGAGCAAGTGTGGGAGTGTGGGAGTAAACGTGAGAGCAATTGTGTGAGAGAGTAAGAGTAGTTGTGAGAGCAAGTGTGAGAACAAGTGTGGAAATGTGAGAGCAAGCGTGAGAGCAATTGTGAGAGTGTGAGACAAAGAGTGAGAGAAAATGTGGGAGCGTGAGAGCAAGCGTGAGAGTGGTTGTGAGAGTGAGAGTAAGTGTGCGAGTAATTGTTAGAGTGTGAGAGCAAATGTGAGAGCGTGAGAAAAATTGTGAGAGCAAGGGTGAGAGTGAATAGTTGACTAGTAATTTGACCTGATGATTCGGTCTATTTTCATTCTGGTTGCCGTCAGAAAATTTTATTCATCAACATGGCCCCCTCCCCCTCCCCCCCTGCCCCCCTCCAAAAAAAAGGAATAAAAAAGAAAAGAAAAACGAAATCGAAAAAAGAGGAGCTCACAAGTAGAATATAGATATATTAATTGATAAGTAAATAAATAGATAAGTGAATAAATTTATAATACATATATACATTATATATATATATATTATATATATATATATATATATATATATATATAACAAAGAACAGAAAAAGAAAAGAAACGAAAAAAATCAGAATTTTCGAAAAAAAAAAAAAAAAACAGAACAGCAGCCCGAGCAGAACAAGATACAGAATCTACATAAAATCTACATAACCTGATTGCAAGGACCTTCCGCTCCTTTCCCGCCAAAGATAATAAAAAAAGGGGGAGGGGGAAGGACACGTCAAAGCTAAGGCCAAAGAAGCCTTAGTTCAGCACTAGCAGGAGTACTAGTCGCAGTAGAAATAGCAACAATAGTACATCACATCCTAGTTTCGCCTACAATTTCCCTCCTCTCTCTCTCTCTCTCTCTCTTTCTCTCTCTTTTTCTCTCTCGTTCTTTCACTCTAAATCTCTTTTTCTCTCTATCTTGATCTAAATCTCTCCT
>NC_134791.1:1356309-1361309 GCF_046742065.1 Oratosquilla oratoria | reverse complement strand
AGGGGAGAGGGCGAGGGGGAGAGGGATAGAGACTGGGGAGAAGGGAAGAGGGGAAAGAGGGAGAGAGGGGAAAGAAAAGAGGAGAGAGGGAGAGAGACGAGAGAGGTGGAGAGATGGGGACAAGGGAAAGGTGGGAGGAGGGAGAGAGGGGGTAAGGAGAGAGGGGAAGACAGGGGGAGAGTGGGAGGGGGAGAGAGGAAGGAGAGGGGGAGAGGAGGGGACAGGGAAAGGGATGGGGAGAGGGAAAAGAGGGGAGACAAGTTTACAGATGGAAGGGGGAGAGGGGGAGAGGAAACGAGGGATGAGGGGAGAGAGGGAGGGAGGGAGGAAATAGATACTGGAGGAGGTGGAGGAGGTGGAGGAGGAGGTGGAGGAGGAGGAGGAGGAAGAGGGAACGAGAAGAAGAGGATAGGGGAGAAGGAAAGGGAAGAGAAGGATGGGAAAGAGGGAAGAGAAAACGGAAGGGGGAGGGGAAAGAGGGGGGGAGGGGAAAGAGGGGGGGAGGGGAAGAGGGGGGAGGGGGAGGAGAAGAGGAATTGGGGAGGTGGTAGGGGAAGAGGAGTGGGAGGAGGGAAAGAGTAAGAGGAGGGGAAGAGGAAGAGGAGTGAAGAGGAAGAGGGGAAGAAGGGGAAGTGGAAGATGAAGGGGAGGAAGGGAAGAGGAAGAGGAGGGGAAGAGGAGGAAATGAAGATGGAAGAGAAGACTGAGAATGAAAAAGAAGAGAAAGAGGAGGAGGAGGAGGAGAGGAGGAGGGGAGGAGGGAAGAGGAAGAGGAGGAGGAGGAGGAGGAGGAGTAGGAGGAGGAGAAGGTGGAGAAGGAGAAGGAGGAGGAGGAAGAGGAGGAGGAGGAGGAGGAGGAGTAGGAGGAGGAGGAGTAGGAGGAGTAGGAGGAGGAGGAGTAGGAGTAGGAGGAGGAGGAGGAGGAGGAGGAGGAGGAGGAGAAGTAGGAGGAGGAGGAGGAGAAAGAGACATAGGGTGAAAGAGGACGGGAGGGGGAGAGGGTGGGAGAGCGGGGGAGAGGGGAAAGGGGGGGGAGAAAGCTACCGAAGACGAATGCCACAGCCAACTTCTGGATTTGGTGTGTTACGTTCAAAGGAAAGGAGAGAGGGGAGGAGGAGGAGGAGGAGGAGGACGGGGAGGAGGAGTAGGAGGATGGGGAGGAGAAAGGGAAGAAGGACGGGGAGGAGGAGGAGGAGGAGGAGGAGGAGGAGGAGGAGGAGGAGGAGGAGGAGGAGGAGTAGGAGGAGGATGGGGAGGAGGAGGAGGAGGAGTAGGAGGAGGAGGAGGAGGAGTAGGAGGAGGAGGAGGAGGAGGACGGGGAGGAGGAGGAGGACAGGGAGGAGGAAGAAGAGGGCATGGAAGAGGGGACGGGAAAGAAAAGGACGAAGGGAGAGGGGAAGAGGAAGGGTAAGGTAAAGGTAAAGGGAAGGGAAGAGACAAGAGGAAGTGGGGAAGAGGAAGGAGATAAGGAAGGCAGGGGGAAAATCAGAGAAAAAAGAGGAAAGAGAAAGGAAAGAGGAAAGGGATTGCTCAGAGCGATGGTGGTGGTGGTGATGGTGATGGTGATGATGGTGATGATGGTGAAGGTGGTGATAATAGTGATGGTGGTGGTGGTGATGGTGGTGGTGATAGTGATGGTAATGATGGTGGTAGTGATGGTGATGGTGGTGGTGATGGTGGTGGTGATGGTGATGATGGTGATGATGGTGAAGGTGAAGGTGGTGATAATAGTGATGGTGGTGATAATAGTGATGGTGATGATGATGGTGGTGGTGGTAGTGATGGTGGTGATGGTGAAAGTGGTGATAATAGTGATGGTGGTGGTGGTGATGGTGGTGGTGATAGTGATGGTAATGATGGTGGTAGTGATGGTGGTGGTGATGGTGGTGATGGTGGTGGTGGTGGTGATGGTGGTGGTGATGATGGTGATGGTGATTATGGTGAAGGTGAAGGTGGTGATAATAGTGATGGTGGTGATAATAGTGATGGTGGTGATGATGATGGTGGTAGTGATGGTGGTGATGGTGAAAGTGGTGGTGATAGTGGTGATGGTGGTAGTGATGGTGGTAGTGATGGTGGTGATGGTGGTGGTGATGGTGACAGAGATGGTGGCAGTGGTGGTGGTAGTGGTGGTAGTGGTGATGGGGGAGTAAGAGGGAGACTAAATGTTGGAGTGAAATTCAGATGAAGTCTTCGCGTGTCTCGGTTCGATTCTCTTCCACGGACGTGGTCTGGATCCACTACGTGTCTCGGCATCATCTACAGACTCTCCCTCGCTCCCCCCACCCCACCTCTCTCTCTCTCTCTCCCTCTCTCTCTCTCTCTCCTCTCTTTCGTTCTCTATAGCTGAGCTCTCTCTACCCTCTCTCTCGCTCCTCCTCGCTCCTCCCCCTCTCTCTCTCTCTCTCTCTCTCTCTCTCTCTCTCTCTCTCTCTCTCTCTCTCATTCTCTCTCTCACGCTCGCACTCTCTCTTTCTATCTCTCTCATGCTCTCTCTTTCTCATGCTCTCCTTTGCTCCATCTCTCTTTCTCTCTCTCATGCTCTCTCTCTCTCTCATGCTCTCTCTCTCTCTCTCTCTCTCGTTCTCTCTCTCTCCCTCTCTCTCTCTCTCTCTCTCTCTCTCTCTCTCTCTCTCTCTCTCTCTCTCTCGCTCTCCCTACCTATCTCTCTCTCTCCCTCTCTCACTCTCTCTCCCTCCCTATCTCTCTCTCTCTCTCTCTCTCTCTCTCTCTCTCTCTCCCTCCCTATCTCGCTCTCCCTCCCTATCTCTCTCTCTCTCTCTCTCTCTCTCTCTCTCTCTCTCTCTCTCTCTCTCTTTTTTCCATCTCTCTCTCTCTCTCTCTCTCTCTCTCTCTCTCTCTCTCTCTCCATCTCTCTCTCTCTCTCCATCTCTCTCTCTCTCTCTCTCTCTCTCCCCTCTCGCTCTCTCTCTCTTGCTCTCTCCCTCTTTCTCTCTTTTGCTCCCTCTCTCTCTCTCCCTCTCTCTCTCGTTTTCTCTCTCTCTCTCTCTCTCTTTTGCTCTCTCTCCCAAACACGTAATAAGAAAAGAAAATATTCAACATTCCATCACATTATATCCGCTAAAGATTTCTAAAAATAATAATAATGATAATTTTGGAAGAAAACCGACACATTTCACACAAAAACAAGTTCGGTAGACGACAGAAACGTTGTTGAATGAAACGAAAACGTTTTAAGCCATTGATGACGTCACGTCTTGTGCGATTTCGCAAAAAGATAACAAGGAGCAATGTGCGCTGCGCTTTTTGTTTATTTTATCAGCTGATTTATTTTTTCTATAAATATGTTTTTAATATTATTTTTAGTTCTAACATTTTCAGTTTAAATTTTAGAATTTCTTTTTTTTTTTACTCAATTAAAAAAAATATACATTGATTTTTTTTTTTTTTTGTATTTTTGAGATATGTCATAGGAGTATGGGGATAGGAGGAAGGAGGTGGAGGGGGTTAGGGAGAGAGGGATGGGGAGGGGGAGGGTAGAAGGGGAGTGTGGAAGGGGAGAGGGAGAGTGTGGAAGGGGAGAGGGGGAGTGGTGAGGGAAGAGGGGGAGTGTGGAGGGGAGAGGGAAGGGTAGGTGGAAGGAGAGGGAGTCTGTGGAGGAGAGAGGGGAGTGCGGAGGGGAGAGGGGAGTGCGGAGGGGAGAGGGGAGTGTGGAGAGGAGAGGGGTAGTATGGAGGGGAGAGGGGGAGTGTGGAGGGGTAGAGGGAAGGGAAGGAGAGGGAGAGTGTGGAGGGGGAAGGGGGAGTGTGTGGGGGGAGTGTGGGGGGAGAGGGGAGTGTGGAGGGGAGAGGGGAGTGTGGAGGGGAGAGGGGAACAGGGGGAGAGGGGAACAGGGGGAGAGAGGAAGGGGAGAGGGGAGAGAAGAGGGGAAGAGGGGCAGAGGGGGAGGGGAGAGGGGGAGGAGGAAAGAAAAAGTAGGAAGAGTGAAAGGGAACAGGTGGAAGGGAAAGGGGAGAAGGGTGACAGGAGGAGAGGGGGGAGAGGGGGGAGAGAGGGAGAGAGGGGGAGAGAGGGGGAGAGAGGGAAAGAGAGGGGGAGAGAGGGGGAGAGAGGGGGAGAGAAGGTCCACTAAAACTATTTTCAAATGAACTTTACAAACGAGGTTTGGGGCTCCGAAGTACTTATGGGATATAGGATGTACTTGGGGGGAGAAAGTTTGGGGGGATTGGGGGAAATTTGGGGGGAAGTTGAAAAAAGGAAGAAGGATGGGGAGGGAAGATGAGTGTGTTGGGAGATGTTGAGAGATTTTTTTTGGGGGGAATGGAGCCGTGGGGTGGGAGATGAATGGGGATTGGTTAAAGGTAGTGGGATCGTGATGTGGGGGGGGGGGAAGAGGGAGAGGTACAATGGTAGGAAATGGGAGAGAAAAAAGCTTGAGAGAGGGGGGAGAGAGGGAGAGGGAGAGAGAGGGAGAGGCAGAGGAAGAGGAAGAGAGAGGGGGAGAGGGGAGAGGCAGAGGAAGAGGAAGAGAGAGAGGAGAGAGAGGGGAGAGAGGAAGAGGCAGAGGAAGAGGAAGAGGAGAGGAAGAGAGAGAGGGTGAGGGGGAAGAGAGGGAGGGGGGGGAGAGGCAGAGGAAGAGGAAGAGAGAGGGAGAGAGGGGAGGGGAATAGAGAGGGAGAGAGGGGGAGAGGAAGAGGGAGAGAAGAGAGTAAAGAGAGAGGAGAGAGAGAGAGAGAGAGAGAGAGAGAGAGAGAGAGAGAGAGAGAGAGAGAGAGAGAGAGAGAGAGAGAGAGAGAGAGAGAGAGAGTAAGAGAGAGTAAGAGAGAGTAAGAGAGAGTAAGAGAGAGTAAGAGAGAGTAAGAGAGAGTAAGAGAGAGTAAGAGAGAGAGAGAAAGACTAAGAGGGAGAGAAAGAGTAAGAAAGAGAGAGTAAGAGAGAGAGAGAGAGAGAGAGGGAGAGGGAGAGGGGAGAGGGAGGAGAGGGGAGAGGGAGGAGAGGGGAGGGGTAGAGAGTCCCAAGTTGGAAGAGTGCTCCCTTGG
>NC_134791.1:1346309-1351309 GCF_046742065.1 Oratosquilla oratoria | reverse complement strand
ACGTCTTTTGACACAAAATCCCCCTGACACAAGTTATTTTGATGCATCAACTTCTGACACAAGTTCTTCCGATGTGTCATCTTCCGACACAGCACTTTCTGACACAGTGTCATCATCACCCGCACCAGATAATCCCGTCTCGATATCCCCCTTCGGAGGTATCACACTGGGCTAATTTTCATCCAACCTCCGATTAATCGGCGGTACCGACCACCTCCGGCACTTTTTCCGCCGTCAAATCACTCTCTGGCAAACTATTTTGTTTCCTCCAGCATTTGGCTTGTCGGAGGAAGATCATCTTCCTCCGACATATCATGTTCTTTTCCAAAAACTGCGGTCTGCAAATTTGCTCCAACAAGTCGGAGGTAAAAGAGTCCAGTCTGATAACGCCTCTAGTTCTAGGGTCCTCACAATATTTAGACAGAATGAAATATGTAAAGAATGCCACAGGTCGTCTCGAACAGGTAATTTTATACTTGATGTCGCCAGACGATTTTATTCAGCTAAAAGCCTAAACTCACTCTGGGTCTGTGAATATAAGGTGGCTGTAGGGGGCTTAGGAAGGTGGCTGCAGGGGGCGTAGGAAGGTGGCTGTGGCAGGGTGAAGGGGCGGGGAGGCTGTAAAGGTAGATTCTGGAGGCTGGTGACTGAAAGGTGGCTGTGGGGGCTTTGGGAGGCTGGTGATTGAAAGTTGGCTGTGGAGGCTTCTGGAAAGTGGTGCGGGGCTGTTGGGGGGGGGTAGAGAGGTGGCTGTTCGGGGGCTGTAAGGGCTGTGTAGGTGGGCGCTGTGTCTCCTTCAGCGACGGTTAAAACCGTTAAAAACCGTTAAAACCGTTAAACAAGTATAGATGTTTCTTGTGTTTTCAATTTTCTTTTAGACTCATCAGCGGGAATGGAAGAGACTCGAGTAATCAAGACCAAAACCATCAATGCCACCTGGGAGAGGGGGGAGAGGGGGAGGTGGGGGAGAGGAGGAGGGGGAAGAGGGAGAATAGGGGAGAGGGGGAAAGGAGAGGTGAATAGGGGGATGGGAAAGCGGGAGAGAGGAGAGTGGGATAGAAGAGGGGAAGAGGGGGAAGAAGGGGAAGAGGGGGAAGAGGGAGAATATAGGGAGAGGGGGAGAGAGGGAGAGGGGGAGAGAGGGAGAGAAGGAGAGGGGGAGAGAGGGAGAGGAGGAGAGGGGAAGAGGGGGAGAGGGCAAGAGGGGGAGAGGGCAAGAGGGGGAGAGGGCAAGAGGGGGAGAGGGGAAGAGGGGGAGAGGGCAAGAGGGGGAGAGGGGGATAAAGGGAAAGGAAGATAGGGAAGAAAGACAGGGAAGAGTGAGGGGAAAGTCGAATGAGGGAGAGGGGAGAATAGAAGGGAGAAGGGAGAGGAGGGAGGAGGAGGAGGAGCGTGGGAGATTGGATAGATTGGGGAGATTGGTCAGACTGGGAAGATTGGGAAGATTGGAGAGTTTGGGGGGATTGGGGGAGAGGAGAGAGAATAGAGGGGGGATTAGCCGAAGAGGGGGAGAGGAAGAGAGAGGGGAAAGAGAGCCAGGAAAAGAGCATGGGAAGAAAAATATTCCTCTTCTCCTCTTCAACCTTCTCCCCTCCTCCTTCTCCTCTTCCCTTCTTCCTCCTCCACCTCCTCGTTTTCCTTTTCCTCTCCTCCTCCTCCTCCTCTCCCCTCTTCCTCTTCCCCGCTTCCTCTCTCCTCCTCCTCCTCCTCTTCCTCCTCCTCCTCCTCTTTCTCCTCTTCTTCTTTCTCCTCCTACTCCTCCCTCTGCTCCTCCTCCTCCACTCCTTTTTTCCTCTTCTTCTTGCTCCTGCTCTTCCTCCTACTCTTCCACCTCCTTTCTCCTCCTCCTCCTCCTTCTGTGACGTTTGCTGTAACGCACTGTTTTCCTCCTCCTTCTCCAGCGGCACTTTCGTTTAGACCTCCATCATTTGTCTTGGTAATCTCTTTCTCTCCCCTCTCTCTCTCTCTCTCTCTCTCTCTCTCTCTCTCTCTCTCTCTCTCCCCCTCTCTCTCTCTCTCTCTCTCCCTCTCTCTTTCCCCTCCCCATCTTCCTCTCTCCCCGTGCTCTCTCTCCCTTCCCTCCCTCTCTCTCCCCCTCCCTCTCTATTCTTCTCTCCCTCCCTCCCTCCCTCCCTCCCTATCTATGCTTCTCGCTCTCCCTTCCCCTCTCTCCTTTCCCTCTCTCTCTATCCTTATCTCCCTCTCCCCCTACCTCCCCCCTCTCTCCTCCTCCCTCCCTCTCTCCTCCTCCCTCCCTCCCTCTCTCTCTCCCCCCTCCCCCCCTCTCTCTCTCTCTTGCCCCTTATCGGTCCTCCCGCGACTCTCTCTCTCTCTCTCTCTCTCTTTGTTGACTCTCACAACTCTCCCAGCGGCCCCCGATGATGTTTGTCCAGGTGGTCCCAATTCTTTCAGAAATCTCCGCAAATATTCATACGGGCGGGCATCAGCATCAGCATCATCTCTTTCCCGTCCACTCTCCCCCCCCCTTTCTCTCGATTTTGTGCATACAGGGGGAGGGGGGAGGGGGGAGGAGGAGGGGGAGGAGGGGGAAGGGGGAGGAGGGGGAAGGGGGAGGGGGAAGGGGGAGGAGGGGGAGGGAGGAGGGGCGAGGGGGGAGGAGGAGGGGGAGGGGGGGAGGGGGAGGAGGGGAGGAGGAGGGGGAGGAGGAGGGGGAGGGGAGGAGGAGGGGGAGGGGAGGAGGAGGGGGAGGGGAGGAGGAGGGAGGAGGGGAGGAGGAGGAGGGGAGGGGGGAGGAGGAGGGGAGGGGGGAGGAGGAGGGGGAGGGGGGGGGGGGGGGAGGGGGAGGAGGAGGAGGGGGAGGGGGGGAGGAGGAGGGGGAGGAGGAGGGGGGGGGGTGGGGAGGAGGGGGAGGGGAGGAGGGGGAGGGGAGGAGGGGGAGGGGGAGGAGGGGGAGGGGAGGAGGGGGAGGAGAGGGAGGGGAGAGGGAGGGGGAGGAGGAGGGGAGGAGGAGGGGGAGATTTGGGAATTGGGATTGGGGGATTAGGGGGGTAAGGGTGTTAGGATTGGGGGATTAGGAGACTGGGGAGATGGGGGGATTGGGGAGATTGGGGGATTGGGAATTCGAATTGGGGGTTAGGGGGATAAGGGAGTTGAGATTGGGATTGAGGGATTAGGGGGGTTGGGATTGGGGGATTAGGGGAGATTGGGGGATTGGGAATTCGAATTGGGGGGTTAGGGGGATAAGGGAGTTGAGATTGGGATCGAGGGATTAGGGGGGTTGGGATTGGGGGATTAGGGGAGATTGGGATTGGGGGATTGGGAGGCTGGGAAGATGGGGGATTGGGGAGATTGGGGGATTAGGGTGATAAAGGGGTTGCGATTGGGGGATTGGGAGACTGGGGAAGTCGGGAAATTGGGATTATTGCGGGATTGATAGATTGGGGATTAGGGGATTGGGTGAGAATTTGAGATTTGGAGATTGAGGGATGGGGTGATTGGAGAGGTTGGAAGATTTTATGGTTGGGAGATTGGGGTTCAGTGATTGGGGAGATTGGAGGATTTGAGGTTGGGGGATTGGGTTGGGAGATTGGGGAGATTATGAAGATTGGGGGACTGGGTTGGGAGATTAGGGAGATAAGGAAGAGTTTAGGGGTTGGGAAATGGGGATTCTAGGATTTGAGGGATTGGGGGATTGTAGAAGATTGGGGTGATTGGGGGATTAAGGGAGATTGGGGGTTTGGGAGCTTGTAGGAGATTGGGGGAATGTAGGCGACTGGGAGACTGTGGGGTTGTACATGGGGGATAGGGTGATTGGTGGATTGGGTGTGATTGGGGGATTAAGAGTGATTGGGAGATTAGGTTCTCCATCCCCTTGGTATTCTCAGACTTCCCCCCTTTGCCCCCCACCCCATTGCCCACACCCCTTTGCCCCCACCCCTTTGCTCCCCACCCCATTGCCCCCACCCCTTTGCCCTCACCACTTTGCCCTCACCCTTTGCGCCCCCACCCCTTTTCCCCCACCCCTTTGCCCCCACCTTGTCCCCCTTTGCTCCCACCCCTTTGCCCCCCCAACTCTTTAAGAAATTTCGTAAACCAAAAGGTGCGATCAATATATTAAAAAAAATAATAATAATAAATAAAAAACGATATTTGGGTGAAATGAGTCGGTAAATATATATAAACCATCTGGTACCAAGTTTAGAAATGTTCTCTTGTTGCGCTCTCTCTCTCTCTCTCTCTCTCTCTCTCTCTCTCTCTCTCTCTCTCCAGCTCACTCCTTTTGTTATCTCGCTCTGTCTCTCTCTTTCTCTTGCTCCTTCCTTTTATTTCTCTTTCTTCTCTCTCTTACTCACTCCTTTTATCTCTCTCTCTCTCTCTCTCTCTCTCTCTCTCTCTCCCTCTCCTCTCCCCCTCTTCTCTCTCTCTCTCTCTCTCTCTGTCCCTCTCTCTCTCTCTCATTCTCTCTCTTTCTCTCTCCCTCTCTCTCTCTCATTCTCTCTCTCTCTCTCCCCCTCTTTCTCTCTTTCTCCCTCCCTCTTTCTCCATCTCTCTTCTCTCTCTCCCCCCTCTCTCTCTCTCTCTCTCTCTCTCTCTCTCTCTCTCTCAATGACGACTGACGACATCATTCAGAGCCAGTGGGACATCCGAGTCTGAATGGGATGAGAATACCATATAATGAAAATGAGTTATGGGGAGGAATCCACCCCCCACTCCTAACCGCCCCCCATCTATGGGGGGGTTAGGGGGCATAGGAAACGCGGCTCCCTCCCTTCCCCCTTTGACACAACCGAGAAATTGTGTTGGGTTATGCTGCCTGAGGTTTTCTGTGGGGTTGGGTTGAGTTGGGTTGAGTTGGGTTGGGATGGGTTGGGTTGGATTGGATTTAATTGGGTCGGGTTGGTTTGGGTTTGGTCGGGCTGGGTATGGTTGGGATGGGTTGTCTTGGGTTAAGTTGTCTTGGGTTAAGTTGGGTCAGGTTGGGTTAAATTGGGTTGGGTTGGGTGGGTTAAATTTGGGTTGTCTTGGGTTAAGTTGTCTTG